>NC_142376.1:22844417-23019417 GCF_059441005.1 Hippichthys cyanospilos
ACTGAAACAACCAGCTCCATCAGTGGACCAGACCCATCAGAATAACCCACTTTTAGAGCTACCTATAGTGGCCATCGAGGCGTTTCTCAATTTTTTGTCCTACGATGAAATCAGTTTGCTGCGCTCGGTAAGAACAAGTCCGACCATTAAAATATTATTTTTTAATTACTAAAATGTCAGTGAATTCGTGATGTGGCTACAATGCATTATGCCTTGCCACTCGGGAATCTGCATTTTTAAACTCCAGCAAAGAAAGACTTTTAAGGTTTTTCCATCCGTCCATTTTCAAGAGCTTCTTATAAAGACTTTTTGAATGTTTTTTTTTAAACACAGTTGCATACGTTTGGAAATTTTAATGCCTAACAACATCTGTCTTTTGCTTTATCTTGACTGAAACACTTAGTCAAAACAGAATAATCATTAAGAGTGGTGAAGAGCCATGCTCGGTTCCAACTTTGGATTTATTGGCTAGGGGACAGAAACTACATGTTACTGCAGATCCTGATTAAAATACTGTGCAGTTGGAGCTGTATTTTGCATGGGGGGTGCATTTTTCTGAGGATTTTTTTTAATATCACATTAAGAATGTGTGGGTCAAAAAAACGTCAAATTAGAATTAAGTGGTATAGCTTCATTTTTTTCAACATCTTCTTCTGTTTGGTTTTCTACTTGTGAGTCATATGGTTGGCTGACATGTTTCAGTTTAACACAGCCACCATTTTTTTCCAGCTTGGCTCAACCTCTACGTGTCAAAATATGTGTCATTATTAAAATGCCAAACTTGACATTAAAAGTCCTCAATTAGCACGATCAAAGTCTATTTCATGAAAAGAACCATGGACACCACAATAGATCATGTGCAAGAGCAATTAGTTGTTTTTTTGTTAAATGAAATTATTTGTTCTGATGTATTTTAGGAAACATTTGTTGTGGTCGTTCCATGTTTTAAGAAAATTCCACAAAAATTGCAGGCACTTGCCATATTGCAACTATATTTCATACTTGTTTGCTCATTTAAACTGGCCACATGAGAGTTTAATCATCAGTGCACCAACGAAGAAAATAATATGGTATGTAAATGCAACTGGTGGTAGATTTTTTTTCAGCCTTCTTTAGATCATGTTCTCACAAAACAAATGTGCACAATGTGTCAGAAGCCATGTCAGAGTTGTCATCCTGAAGCATATTCTCCCATTCGTGCTTGAGTCAATTTATTTTGTGCTTTTCCTGCATGCTTTTGAGATGAAGCAATTCTCCCTTTTGACAGTCTCTCACCTGTGTAAAATGGAAATTTGTGCACCCCAACTCAAAGATAATTCAGTGATCTCAGAGAAGCCCTCATTTCCCAGTTCTAGGTGGAAAATATCAGACTTAAAATATGAAACTTGTGTGGCTCGCTTATGCGTCATTACATGCCAGTTCACCCAAGACTTCCTCAATGCTACCAGTTCCATTTGTCAGAATTTTATTCTATTATTTTCTCATATCAAATGAAGGAATCTAAAGTTTGATCCCCCTTGCACCGATTTTGAGGTATGGCATTTCCAAATGTTGGTGTAGCGCCCATTTACAGATTCCTTGAATCATATGCAATTTTTTTTAGTGGAGTAGAGCAGGGATGGTTAACAAAGCTGAGGGAGGGAACAGGCAGAATGGTGGCGTCTTGTTGGCCACTGTGTGCTTCCTGCTCTGTCCACTTGTGGTTTTATCAACGTTATGTGACTTGACATGGAATGGATAAACCAGACTACCATAGCCTGCTTGCATTACCTATTGAATTAATGTAGTTATAGAATTTTAATCAAAATGCAGTGAACTCGCGTTACAACGTCCCTGACTAACATTATTTTCATGTTGCGACGTGAAATACTGAGTTTTTTCATCCCCTCTTTATATTATTTTCAAGGTTTTGCGCCCGAAACGACAGTCATGACCAGGGGTGGGCAACTCCAGGCCTCGGGGGCCGGTGTCCTGCATGTTTTCCTGTTTTCTCTCTCAAACACACCTGAATCAAATGATTAGGATTATTCTCAAACTCCAGCAGAGCTTGTTGATGAGCTAATGGTTTAAATCAGGTGTGTTAGGGAGAGAAAACTGGAAAACATGCAGGACACCGGCCCTCGAGGGCTGGAGTTGCCCACCCCTGGTCATGACCCTAGGAGCTTGGCTGTATTTGTGTTGTTTGGGCTCCATCTGCAGGCGTTTTTAGGAAATTACACTTACTTTCTGTTGCCGTCCCTGCAACATGTCGCTACAATTCTGGTCTGCTATTGGTCGGCGTCTCCTCACGGAGATGGTTGTCTGCTATTGGTCAGCCTCACTTGTTTCATAATGGCGGAACGGTAAAGCTTTGTTCGATTGTGAGTGGTTACAAAACCGTGTTTATCGTGCATTTTACTGCTTAATTCAACGTTGAAAGGGTTAGCCATGGGTCCCAAGATTCCGAGTGATGTTAAAGAATGAAGTAAGAAGATGATTTATATGGACATGATGCTGGCGATAACCCTTATTAGGGATTTTGGGCATAACAAACGGCACTCAAAGGTAAATAAATCCTTTCTGTATTTCTTATTTATGATGTTTTTCCTGATTGTATACTTGTATATTATATATACATAGCACTTACTATACTATTTTTGTACCAATTTTATATGTATGTACAATTTTGATGTTTTTACCTGGGGTTCTAAACATATTAGCTTTTTAACATAGGTTTGCCTTGCCCGTCATACGGCTAATTCGCCTTACGACCCCAACCACGGAACGGATTAAACTCGTAACATTGGGGCCTACTGCACCTTGGTTTTAACTGAACACTATGATGGTGCAATTTCACCAGGTTGCCAAGCAACATAATGCAAGTATCAAATACAAACGAAAAAACAAACTCATGACACTTTATCACAACGGTAGCCAAGATACCCTAAAAGGATTGTGTGGCTTTTGTGTGTATCAGGGTTGACGAGAGGAACCAGGAGTATGCACAGAGAGCTAAGTGCTATCAAAGTTTCTTTTTTTGCTTGCTGGCTAGCAGGACGGTGACAGTATGGCGACCATGGTGGTTCGAAGCCAAGCAGTGTCGACGCATGACGGGCTTGCGTCATCAGCGAGCAGGCAGGTGGTCAGAGACAGGCTAGGTCGGTAAACCAGCAGACAAGCAAGGACGGCTGGCTGTCAGGTAGTCTGAGACAGGCTGGATTGGTACACGGGCAGACTGGAGTGGGTTACAGGCAGGCGGGTGGTTAGGGACAGGCTGGGTCTGTACATGTGCAGACTGGAGTGGACAACAGGCAGGCGGGAAGTATGGCGACCCTGGTGGATCCAATGCTGGAAAACTTGGCATCACTGAACATGACAATCTGGCAAGTTCTGTGGGGGAGAGGCCGGCCTATATGCTGAGCAAATAATTGGTAGCAGCTGTTTGTATTTGGTGCTGATTGGGAGGAGAGAGGTGAGCAGGTTTGGTGAGGCAAAAAATTAGTTGACTCTACTGGTACACTGTGACAGCGTGTGGATTAGCTGGTATAAATGAAGTCAATTGAGTGTGTAATACATGAAGCAGTGCAGATGAGGAAGTGAATCACTAATTGAGATGCCAAGCCCTTTACAGTTTGGTATGCTGATAATATTTACACGGATTTGAATAAAATTGTAATGTAATATGTACATGGGGGAAATTGCCCTCTTCTATGCAAATGAGCCTCATTGATAAACATCTAGTTCACTAACACCAGGACTAGACAGTCACTGTAAGTCAAACAAATAAAGCCTATAACAAAATTGACATGACTCAGTGGAAAGGCTCTCATTACCACCGAGGTCCATATTGTTTTTAAAAAATTGTAAGCGTGCCATTGGATCAGGAAACAATGAGTGATCATAATGAAACTTGCCAATTACATCTTTACGTATGCCCACATCAATGTATGAAAATAACATGACATTGCATTTATTTTGGGTAGTAGGGACATTAAATGAATGAATATAACATCCACTTTCTCTCCTTGGCACTCAGTACAGTTTATTGATGAAAGTAGCCATGTTAAATTTCCAAATTTGTGGGCATTAGTTCTGAATTTGAATTTTGATGAATATTGTTTACAGTTTTCTGACAGTCCCATTCTCAAATATTTTCAGGACTTGATCATTTCAACTTTCTATAATAATAAGTATAATAATACTAGAGCCCTCGCAGGGGTAGGAGGTCCACGGAACAGGAGGGAACAGTAGAAGGCAATGTTGCAGGAAAGGGCAAAGTGTCAATCGCATTTTTTTTTTACAATGTGGGTGCAATAAATGTGTAAAAAAGTAGATATAAGCAGAAGGTTAATGTAAATAATTAAAGAAAAGGTATTTAACACAGCAAAGAGAAGTTTTTTGGAATGAACATGAGAAGATATTGTGGGAGTGTATGTAGGTGTAATGTGTGTGTCTGTGTGTATTCTAGTTGCTTTCTGTTGGGGATTGGTCGTTGACGTCATCAAGTAGAATTTTGTGTGCTTGGCCGTCGATGTAATCAATTGATTTCCGTGTGCTTATTCCTCTTTTTCGTTTGATGCATCTGGTAGGAAAGTAATTTAAAAAAAGTGTAATCAGGAGATGTTTGTGGTTATGAGATGTTTTTTTTGTGAAGTGAATGTAAATCAGTAGTTGAGAAGAAACATGACAGTGAGAAGTTTTGTGTGTATGTTGTATATGTTGGTGTTGTGTAATGTCTTATCATTAAAGAAAAATGATTTGCCTGTCTGATATTTCCAGTTTTGCCTGCACTTCGGCTAGCTGCTGCTCTTTGAAGGCTAGTTTTTGTTGCAGCGCGCAAAGTTGATCTGTCAAGTGGACCAAGTGTTTCATGACACGTGAATTGACAGTTATGCTGCGTTAGTACATTCTGCAGCAATCAAATGCAGTATTGTTGCATGCGTACTGTAAAATGAGCAAGGAGGAGACGACAAGGAGCAATTCAAAGTAGTTTTAGAATGTTGTGAGGTAGTGTGATGTGAGTAATTGGAGCTGGAATAACAAAGATGTATTTGGTGTTTGCTATTGATGTAAGCAGTTTGCATATCGAAAAGAGAACAAACATCATGAGCAGAAGTGATGGCTTGGTGTTAATTAGATCCCGCAATCAGACACAACTATCAGTTTTATATAAAGTTCGACAATGGTGTTTAGAACAGTGGTCCCCAACCTTTTGATCACCACAGACCGTTCAACGCCTTACATTTATATTGTGGACCGGGGGGGTGCTGGCTTTAAAGCCACATCATCCTTCTCACTATCTATGTAATATCAACAGCGGCCAGAGGCTAACGGTAATATTGTGGATGGGGAGGGGGGGCGAGACCGTGCTAAATATTGTGCTGACAATGCTGCGCTATCGTTAGCTTAGCACAGTAACTACTGTTCAACAGCTGTTAAGTGAAGCAAACGCTGCACATACCTGTTGTCCCAATTTCTCGCTTCCGCCTTTCTACAAGCCAGGTGAGTGCTCTTGCTTGGCTCTGTTTTGTATTGAAAGCTCAGCTGCCCGTGTTGGATCGCTCCCGGTGACCTCAAAGCGCCCGCCATGATTCATTCCTGCCCCCTGCATGAAGGTTCCCGAAGTTGATTGGATGCGAAACGCGGAAAAGTTAAAAAAAAAAAAAAAAAAAAAACACTCGAAAGGCGAAATTTCGCTTCTCCTGACCGCTCACCAAATGTGAAGTTGATCGGGTCAAGGGTTTCGGTCCAGAAAAATTTACAAAATCGGGCCAAATTCTACATTCAACATGTGATAACTCTGGTTCTGTACATCCTAACACATGGCGCTCTATAATGTTTTTGTAGGTCTGGAGGTCTTACATAAGCATAAAAAATTTCATAGCTGTAGGTCAAATGGGTCGGACCTGGCTGCCGTTTTAGGATCATCGGGCTCAATTACAGCAAGTTTTGCTGATTTGGGCAAACCCCGAATTTGAGGTGGCATACAGACCACCCCCTTTATCACAAAGTCATAAAATTAGGAAACCCATATTCTCCAATTCTCGATGCTGATCAGACAAATTTTCCATACATTTACTCTTACGGGGTTAGCACAATACTAGAAATTTCAAAAAAGGACATTTTTGTCTGTAACTAGGTGGTGCTATAATATATTTGAAAATTTAACATGCAGATATTTTAAGGCTATAACAAGTAAATTTTCTGTAAAGTTTTTTTTTTTTTTTAAGCTTGCACATTGGAGTTATTAAGGTTTTTGTTGCTCATGGCGAAGGACACATATCTTAAATCCCCGCCCCTATCATATATGTTGGCTGATCTTCGCGAAATTTTGCCCATTTGTGGCCCTATGCCTGATAATAAAGCATAACAAATTTGAAGTTGATAGGGTCAACCGTTTAGGAGCTATTAAGAGGAATTTGGTACCTGCAAACATCCAGAATTAGTCCAAAAAGGCACATAAAAAAATTCATAACTCTGGTTCTGTACATCCAAGCATATGGCGCTCTTTATCTTTTTTGTAGGGCTTGAAGTCCTACATACAGTGGCTTGCGAAATTATTTTGCCCCCTTGAACTTTGTGACCTTTTGCCACATTTCAGGCTTCAAACATAAAGATATTAAACTGTAATTTCTTGTGAAGAATCAACAACAGGTGGGACACAATCATGAAGTGGAACACACTTAATTGAATATTTTTAACTTTTTTAACAAATAAAAAATGAAAAATTGGGCGTGCTAAATCATTCAGCCCCATTGAGGTAATACTTTGTAGGCCACCTTTTGTTGCAATTACAGCTGCAAGTCGCTTGGGGTATGTCTCTATCAGTTTTGCACATGAAGAAACTGCTATTTTTGCCCATTCGTCCTTGCAAAACAGCTCGAGCTCAGTGAGGTTGAATGGAAAGTGTTTCTGAACAGCAGTTTTCAGTTCTTTCCAGAGATTCTCAATTGGATTGAGATCTGGACTTTGACTTCGCCATTCTAACACCTTGATATGTTTTTTGGTGAACCCTTCCATTGTAGCTTTTGCTTCATGTTTTGGATCATCGTCTTGTTGGAAGACAAATCTCCGTCCCAGTCTCAGGTCTTTTGCGGACTCCCATCAGGTTTTCTTCCAGAATGGTCCTGTATTTGGCTCCATCCATCTTCCCTGTACGTGCTGAAAAAATGGTAAATGGTAAATGGACTTTCACTTATATAGCGCTTTTCTACCTTAGGTACTCAAAGCGCTTTACACTAACTAGTCATTTACCTACTGATAACGCAGCCTCAGGAGCAACTGGGGGTTCAGTGTCTTGCTCAAGGACACTTAGACATTGTCTTGATGGTCGGGGGATCGAACACACGACCTTTCGGCTGGGAGACGACCACTCTACCACTAAGCCATGCCGCCCCCAAGAAAAGCAGACCCAAACCATGATGCTGCCACCACCATGTTTGACAGTGGGGATGGTGTGTTGAGGGTGATGAGCTGTGCTGCATTTACGCCAAACATAACGTCTTGCATTGCTGCCAAAAAGTTCGAAAAAAGTCTCAATCTCACCAGAGTACCTTCTTCTACATGTTTGGTGTGCCTCCCAGGTGGCTTGTGGCAAACTTTAAATGACACTTTTTATGGATATCTTCTTCTTGCCACTCTTCCATAAAGGCCAGATTTGTGCAGTATACGACTGATTGTTGTCTAATGGACAGATTCTCCCACCTCAGCTGTAGACCTCTGCAGTTCATCCAGAGTGATCATGGGCCTCTTGGCTGCATCTCTGATCAGTCTTCTCCTTGTATGAGCTGAAAGTTTAGGGGCACGGCCAGATCTTGGTAGATTTGCTGTAGTCTGATACTCCTTCCATTTCAATATTATTGCTTGCACAGTGCTCCTTGGGATGGTTAAAGCTTGGGAAATCTTTTTGTGTCCAAATCCAGCTTTAAACTTCTCCACAACAGTATCTCGGACCTGCCTGGTGTGTTCCTTGTTCTTCATGATGCTCTCTGCGCTTTAAACAGACCTCTGTGACTATCACAGTGCAGGTGCATTTATACAGAGACTTGATTACACACAGGTGGATTCCATTTATCATCGTTAGTCAATTAGGTCAACATTGAATCATTCAGAGATGCTCACTGAACTTCTGGACAGAGTTGCACTGAAAGTAAAGAGGCTGAATGATTTTGCATGCCCAATTTTTCATATTTTATTTGTTAAATAAGTTTACAAACCCCAATAAAGTGTGTTCCACTTCATGATTGTGTCCCACTTGTTGATTCTTCACAACAAATTACAGTTTATCTTTATGTTTAAAGCCTGAAATGTGGCAAAAGGTCACAAAGTTCAAGGGGGCCAAATAGTTTTGCAAGCCACTGTATGCCTAAAAAATTTCATAGCTCTAGGTCAAACAGGGACCTGGTAGAATTTCTCGACTCTAGGTGGCGCTAAAATAAATGTTTTGGATTTTATGTATGAAAACAACAATTTCAAATTTTACAGCAGACCCGACGAGTGTGCAAATTTTGGTGACTTTTCTTACATGTTTAGTCCCTCAAAAATGCGATTCATTCAGAAGAATAATAATAACTAGAGCTGCAAGCAGCTATAAAAGGCCCTCGCAGACCTGTGCACATTGAGGTATGAACAGGTCGAGGTATGAACAAGTAGGAGTATGAACATGTTTGGGCATACGCATGTTGGGGTAAGTGAAAATTAGAAGTCAATTTCTCAGAAAATGTTATTTTATTTTTATATTTTATTTTATATTTTATTACTTTTGATCAGCAGGCTTTATAAAGTATATAAAACACAAACTATATGTTGTATTTTTTTAAAGTTCGTCACAGTGGTGTTAGCACTAAGATAAAAAAATTAGTTCATAGAAGACTTCAGTACAGGACTCTTATCAAATATGTGAAATTTAGAGGTAGGATTCTGTGGGTTGAGTTACAGCAGCTTTTATTGTTGCTCTTGTATGAACTTTGCGCTGCCAGCTAGACCAGACCCATTATCGAAACAATATACTATTGGTGGAGGGCAATAGGTGTGTTTAATGGCTTTTCAGACATGATTTAAGTTGGTTAGGGTTATCACTTCAAGAGGCTCAGCAGAGTACATAAAAATGTTAAGGAATTACTATATTTTTTGCTGCCATTAGGTGGCGCTCGCACTACCATTAAAACTAGGCCTGTAGGTGTATTTCACATTGGACTCCCATTCCATGTACAAAGTTTTGGAAAGATTAGATCATCTCAGTCCAATTACAGCAAATTTTTCCATTTTGGTGAAACATCGGACTTTGAGGTAGCATATAGGCCACACCCTTTATTGAAAAGTCATAAAAGTTGAAAAGCTTCATGTTCCAATGTCTCAAAGCTTTTCAGACCATTTTCAGTTAATTTACTCAAAAAGGCCTTGAAGACTACATGAAAGTGTAAAAAATAAGAATTGTGTCTGCCAATAGGTGACGCTGTAAATGATTTCGAAGTTTATCACATAGCTGTATTAAGGGCACAACTTTTAAAGTCCCTGGATAGTATCATATTGTTTGAAGTTGTGACAGCTGAGTTATTAAACTTTTGTCACTCTTGGCGAAGGAAATATTAAAAATAATTTGAAGCTCCGCCCACATCTTACAACTCATGGGATCTTCACAATTTTTGGCATATTTGTGCCGCTATATCTGCTAATAGTCCATGCCAACGTAGAAGTTAATCGAGTGACCGGTTTAAGAAAAGAAGGCACGAGTTTGACAACATCCAATGTACAGGAACAGTGCGAAGTTGCACATTAAAAAAATTCATAAAATTATTTCTGTACATCCTAGCACATCACTCCTATTGACTTTTTTGTATGTCTTACAGTCACACATATGCCTAAAAAGTTTCATAGCTGTAGATCAAACCAAACAGGATTGACTGTAATCTTTCGACTGACATTTTTTGTTGCCACTAGGTGGCGCTAGCTTTAAAATGGAATATGTTTGTCGATGTCTTCAGGAAAAGATTTTCATCCAATGTGTGAAATTGTGAGAAGATCAGATCATCTAGGTCAAATTACAGCAGCTTTTACTGGTCCGATAAAGCTTCGGAATGAAAATGGACGTGGAGGCCACGCCCATTATCGAAATTTCGTAACATTTGGTGGAGGTCAGCAGGGCAGTCTAGAGGCTTGTCTGACTTATTTTCAGCGATATTACTTTAAAAGGCTTAGCTAAACACATAAAAATGTTTAAAAAATGTTATATTTTTGGCTCGCACTATGACAAAAAATACGTTGATAGGTGTATTCCGCAGTGGAAACCCATTAAATATATGAAGTTTAGAAAAGATAAGACCATCTGGGTCCAAATACAGCAACTTTGTTCGTTTTGGCGAGACATCAGACTGACATTTTTGCTTGCCACTACGTGGCCTTATAAGCAATTGAAGATTTTTTTAAACACATGTGTTAAGGGCTTGAGTCTTCATGTGTCTATGAAGTTTCAGATTTTTCCAAGCTTGTAAAGCTGAGTTATAAAGGTTTGTTTCACATGTGGCGAAGTAAACATCAAAGGCATAATATGAAGCCCTGCCCCCAACATATTTGATGGCGGATCGTCACAAAAATTTGAACAATTGTGCCTCCTAGTCTGATAAAACACCACAGCAAATTTGAAGTTGATTAGGTCAAGCATTTGGGAGAAAAAAGGAGCAGTTCGGGACCTGCAAATGAGCGAAAACGGGCCAAAAGTGCACATTCAAAAATTCATAACTCTCTTTCTGTACATCTGAGCATATGGCTCGTGCTGACTTTTTTTTAGTGTTCAAGGTCCTACATAAGGCTACAAATTTTTGTAGCTCTAGGTCAAACGTGCCGGGAGTGAGAGGCTATTTTCCACTCATAGGGCCATTTTGTGGCCAATTACAGCCAATTTTTTCATTTTGGCGAGTCATCTGACTTTGAGGTGGCGTGCAGACCACGCCTATTATTGAAAAGTCGTAAGATGTTAAAACCTTAATATTCCATGTCTTAATGGTGTTCTGACCAATTTTCAGTTGTTTTACTCAAACAGACTGAGCACAATACATGAAAGTGTAAAAAATGACATTTTAATCAACCACTAGGCGGCGCTAGTCGCTATTTCAATAATTTTTTACAAAGGTGTTAAAGGCATAAGTCTCCATGTGTCTATGAAGTTTTAGATTTTTTTAAGATAGTACATCAAAGTTATTAAGGTTTTTATCACTCTTGGCGAAGGAAAAATTGAACACATAATTTGAAGCCGCGCCCCTATCATATATGTCGGCTGATCTGCACCAAATTTTGCCCATTTGTGCCCCTATGTCTGATAATGCACCACAGCAAATTTGAAAGCGATTGAGTAAAGCGTTTAGGAGAAACAAGCAGCAGTTTAGGACCTTTTTTGTAGTGCTTGAGGTCCTACATATGCCTAAAAATTTCCGGGGCTCTTGGTCAAACGGGCTGGGACCAGCTGCACTTTTTCGACCATAGGTAGCGCTGCAGAGCAATTTTTTTTGCATTGTTTTAGGAAACACAAAAATATCAAATTTTTCACCAGTACCGTCAACTGTGCAAAATTTGGTGACTTTTCGTACATGTTTAGGCACTCAAAAATGGAAAGGTTCTGCACAGTAAATAATAATGCCATCATGCCATCCGATGCCATCATGGGAAATGGTGTACTTTGTGTAACTAAACTATAGGTTTCAAACTCCAGTCCTCGAGGGCTTGTATCCTGCATGTTTTTGAATCACACCATTCACTTAACATTAGGCCATTTTTTACGGTAGAAAAACTTGAATTGTAGCTGAAAGTTGAACTGTGGTATAATGGTAATGTGAAGAAATATGAATAATACAAAGTTGAAAAATTGAACAAAGTTGAACTGTGGAATGATGTGATTGTGTGAAAAAATATGAATAGCACAAAGTTGAAAACTGAAAAAAAAACGAATGTTTGAATCATAAAAAAGTGTGTATGATCCGAAGTAAAAGCAGAAGAGAAAAAACAACTGTCAACGTGAAACGCGATTTGCCCGAACCGGGGCACGGACATGTTGAAGATGACAACTCTACCACTGGGCCACGGGGGGGCGGTGTCAGACCACACTGTGAAAGCTTTAAATAGAGAGATGACATATGTTTGAACGTGAATCTGTGAAGAATTACGAATAATACAAAGTTAAAAAAACTGAGAAAAGTTCAACTGTGGAATGAAAAGTAAGATGAAATGAAAGTAAGCACAGTTTGAAAAGGCTAAATTCTTTAAATATGAACAGTATAAAAAACGTGAATTGTAGGAAAACGATGAATAGTTGAACCTTGAAAAATACAAAAGCACTTCACATGAATATGTGGAATGATATGAAGTTTGAACGGCATGAATTGGATGAACTGGGAAGGAGTTGAAACCAAAAGAAAATACGGAATTAACTGGAAAAAAAAACACTGAATGTGCGAAAAGACGCAACCTGGGATTGAACGCACGCACATGAAGTTGGAATACGGTACACAATTCCCATGAGCCACGGGGACATAGGAAATGCGGAAACCGTTAAAGTTTAAAAATAAAGTACGAAGACCACCCCATTCACTTAACATTAGGCCATTTTTACGGTACAATAACTTAAATTGTAGGAAAACAATGAAAAGTTGAAACTTGAAAAATAGGCCCGCACTAAACATGAATATGTGGAATGATATGAAGTTTGAACGGTATGAAATGAATGAACCGGGAAAGAGTTTAAACGAACCTAAAAAAACGGTCGGAATAAAAAAAAAAAAAATAATAAAGGTGGAGAAAAACATAAGTGTGAAGGTTTAACCTTCACACAATAATAACTAGAGCTGCAAGCAGCTATAAAGGGCCCTCGCAGACCTGGGCACGTTGGGGTATGAGCAGTTCGGGGTATGAACAAGGACTCAGTGCAGCACCCTTATCAAATTTGTAAAATTTAGTGAAGGTGGGATAATGTGTGTTGAGTAACTGCAGCTTTTATTGTTACAGTTGTGTAAGTCTGCGCTGCCATATAGGCCACGCCCATTATCGAAACATCTTACTATTCGGTGGAGGGAATTAGGCATTGCCAATGGCTTTTCAGACATTATTTAAGGGATATCACTTCAAGGGGCTCAGCTGAGCACATAAAAACGTTAAAGAATTGCTATATTTTTTGCTGCCACTAAGTGGCGCTCGTACTATGATTAAAAATAGGCTTCAAAAATAGGTTTCACATTAGATTCCCATCCCATATACGGTTTTGCAAATATCAGATCATGTAGGTCCAATTACAGCATCTTTTGCCGTTTTGGCGAGACATCGGACTTTGAGTTGGCATACAGGCCACGCCCTTTATTGAAAAGTCATAAAAGTTGAGAACCTTCATTTTCCACTGTGTCATAGCTTTTCTGACCATTTTTGAGTTAATTTAGTCAAACAGGCATAGCACAGTACATGAAAGTGTAAAAAAATGAGAATTTTGTCAGCCACGAGGTGGCGCTGTAAATGATTTGATAGTTTATCACATAGCTGTATTAGGGTATGACTTTTAAAGTCGATGCAGAGTTTCACATGGTTTGAAGCCGAAACAGCTGAGTTATTAAGGTTTTTGTCACTCTTGGCGAAGGAAATATTCAAAATAATTTGAAGCTCCGCCACATCTTAAGTCATGGGATCTTCACAATTTTTGGCATATTTGTGCCGCTATATCTGCTAATAGTCCATGCCAACGTAGAAGTTAATGGTAGCGGTAGCTGCTCGGGCCCTAATAATAATAATCCGGAGGAAAAACAAGAGGGCTCTCGCAGCGGTAGCTGCTCGGGCCCTAATAATAATCCGGAGAAAAACAAGTGGGCTCTCGCAGCGGTAGCTGCTCGGGCCCTAAAAACTAGAGCTACAAGCAGCTATAACGGGCCCACGCAGACCTGAGCACTTTGAAGGATGAACAGTTTGAGGTATGAACATATTTGTGTATGAATGTATTAGTGCTTATGCAAGCGAACAGTAGAAGTCAATGATTTAGAATAGGTCAAATTTTCATTAGCATTTGTTCAACGGGCTCAACTAAGTATATGGAATAAAAAAATAGGTAATATAATATTTTATGCCAATAGGTGATTCTAGCACAACGATGAAATATATGCTTGTTGATGTCTTTGAATGAAAGTCAATTCCTAATGTGTGAAGTCGTGCCATGATGAGATCATAGGGGTCGAACTACATGTACAGTTACGATAAATTGTCGGAAGGAAAACTGCTGTATAGGCCACGGCCATTACCAAAACATCGTAATATTTGATGGAAGAAATTAGGCGTGTCTACAGCCCTGTCAGAAAAAAAAAAAATCAGTGATGTTACTTTGACAGGCTGAACAAGGTACATATATATGAAAATCTAAATTTTTGCTGCCACCAGGCGGCGCCAGCACTACGAAGAAAAAAAGTGAGTTTCACACTGTACTCCCATGAAATGAAATTTAGAGAAGATCATCTTGGTCAAATTATATTATGTTTTACTGGTCTGGCCAGCGATGTAAAGGCCACGCCCAAATTTGAAGAGTAATAAAACTTCATAATGTTCCCACCAATATTCTGGCCAATTTCCAGGTAAAATGCTCAAACAGGATTGTGCAAAAATTGAAATATTATGGTTATTGTCACTGGTGACAAAGGAAAGTTGAAACAAGTAGTTTGAAGCCCCGCCCTCATCATACTTGTTAGATGATCTTCACGTATTTTTGCCCTGGTGTCAGATAATCGGGCACGCCAAATTTGATGTTGATCAGGTCAAGGGTTTCGGTACAGAGAAATTTACAAAAACGGGTCAAATGGCACATTCAAGAGTTGATAACTCTGGTTCTATACATCCTAACACATGGTGCTCTGTAACGTTTTTGTAGGTCTTTTGGTCCGACATGTTAAAAAGATTTTGTAGTTAGAGGTCAAACAGGTCGGAACTGGCTGCAGTTTTAGAATCATCTGGGTTCAGTTACAGCAATTTTTGCTGATTTGAGAAAACTCTGACTTTGAGGTGGCGTACAGAATACCCTGTTTTACACAAAGTCGTAAAATGTGGAAACCCTTATCCCCCGATGCTATTCGGACAAATTTTCAGTTCATTTACTTTTACTGGCTTAGCACAATACATAAAAGTGTAAAAAAATTATTTTTTTTCTGTAACTCGGTGGCATTTTAATTAATTTAAAAATTAACCATGCAATTAATTTAAAGCTATGGCTGGTAAATTATCTGTAAAATTTCAGATTTTTCAAAACTTGCACATTGGAGTTATTAGTGTTTTTGTTGCTCATGGCGAAGGAAATTTGACTTTGAAACACATATTTTGAAGCCCCGCCATCATCATATATGTTGGCCGATCACGAAATTTTGCCCAGGTGTGCCCTGGTGTGCCCCTATGTTTGGTATACCAAATGTGAAGTTGATTTGGGCAAACTCCGAATTTGAGGTGGCGTACAGACAAATCACAAAGACTTAATCACAAAGTGGTAAAATTTGGAAACCCATATTCCCTAAGTCTCGATGCTATTCAGACAATTTTTTAGTACATTTACTCTTATAAGCTGAGCATAAAACATGAAAGTATAAAAAATATTTTTGTGTATAACTAGGTGGTGATATAATAAATTTGAAAATATATCATGCAGGTATTTTAAGGCTAAAACTAGTAAATTTTCTGTAAAGTTTCAGATTTTTTTGAAGCTTTCACATTGGAGTTATTCGGGTTTTTGTTGCTCATGGGGAAGGAAATTTCACTTTGAAACACATATTTTGAAGCCTTGCCCCCATCATATATGTGAGCCAATCTTCACGAAATTTTGCCCAGGTGTGCCCCTATTTCAGATAATGAGTCACGCCAAATGTGAAGTCGATCGGGTCAAGGGTTTTGGTACCGAAAAATGTAGAAAATCGGGCCAAATGCTACATTCAACAATTGATAACTCTGGTTCTGTGCATCCTAACACATGGCGCTCTATCATGTTTTTGTAGGTCTTAAGGTCCTACATATGCATAGAAAATTTCGTAGCGCTAGGTCAAACGGGTCGGAAGGGGCTGCCGTTTGAAGGATCATCTGGCCTAAATTACAGCAAGTTTTGCTGATTTGGGCAAACTCCGTCTTTGAGGTGGCTTACACACCAGCCCCTTTATCACAAAGTCGTAAAATTTAAATCGTAAAATAAAAACAAGAGGGCTCTCACAGCAGTAGCTGCATCGGGCCCTAATATGGAGAAAAACAAGAGGGCTCTTGCAGCGGTAGCTGCTCGGGCCCTAATAATAATAATCCGGAGAAGAACAATAGGGACCACGCAGCGGTCGCTGCTCGGGCCCTAAATAATCTGGAGAGGAACAATAGGGACCTTGCAGCGGTCCCAGCTCGCGCCCTAATAATCCAGAGAATACCAATAGGGACCTCGCAGCAGGCACTGCTCGGGCCCTAAAAATAATCCGGAGATGAACAATAGGGACCTCGCAGCAGTCGCAGCTCGGGCCCTAATATTAATAATCTGGAAAAGAACAATAGGAACCTCGCAGCGGTCGCTGCTCCTCGGGCCCTAATAATAATTCTGAAAAAAACAATAGGGACCTCGCAGCAGTCGCTGCTCGGGCCCTAAATAATCTGGAGAGGAACAATAGGGACCTCGCAGCAATCGCAGCTCGGGCCCTAATAATAATAATCCGGAGAACAATAGGGATCTCGCAGCGGTCGCTGCTCGGGCCCTAATAGTAATAATAATCTGGAGAAGAATAATAGGGACATCACAGCAGTCGTTGCTCGGGCCCTAATGATAATAATATTCCAGAGAAGAACAATAGGGACCTCGCAGCGGTCGCTCCTCGGGCCCTAATAATATGGAGAAAAACAAGAGAGTTCTCGTAGCGGTGGCTGCTCGGCCCCTAATAATAATAATAATGATGATAAAAATAATCTGGAGAAAAACAAGAGGGCTTTCGCAGCGGTAGCTGCTCGGGCCCTAATAATAATAATAATAATAATAATAACAATCCAGAAAAGAACAAGATGAAAAGAATAACTGCCATTTTATCTAAAGGAACCTTTCTTGGTGGGCAAGAACATTTTTATATGTTGAAGAAACCAACAATAAAAGTGGAATGAAATAATATATACAGAAAATTTGGGGCATAGCAACAATTGACATTTAAACTTTTTTTACATTGAACCGGCATATTTAAACCTGCATTGTCTCCCCCTTGTTGTTGTTTGCTTATTTAAAGTAATTGTGTCTACTATACAAACCCTGAACAGTGCGGTTTCATTCACTGACAAGCATGCCAAGTCACTCGGCAGCAGTTTCCAAAATCTTTCCAATCAGAAAGCACCTCCCCCTCTGACGTGTCCAATTATAAAGAACTTCCGCCTCTGACGTCACCAGGATCTATGTTTTTGGCAGAAAGAAAGAAAAAAAAAAAAAAAAGAGTAGCGCGATGATGCAAATCTCCGGTTTAAGATGGGGCCATGAAGCCACGAAACTGGAGGCTTAGGCAAATCTCCACTTTGGCCGGAGGTTTTGAAAGGTTCAATTTTGATGGGGGGGGGCACCAATAGGAAATAGGGCAAAAAGCTGCCAGTTTGCAAGAACCCGTGTTATGTGTAGACAAAGCCTTAGTTGATTAGGCAGTTTTAAACAGGTCAATTGAACAAAAGTCTTCTAACTGCCATTATTCTGCCATGTTTTTTTGTGGCAAAAAGGAAACTTTTTTTTCTTTAGCCTTGTGTGGCAGTCACAGGCAAAAACTGATGTAAATTAATCCACACGCAACCAGTGAAACTTTGTGGACATGTTTGTGCTGGTATGGCATTAACAGCACAATATCCTTTGTAAATAAGGATGTTAAGATTGAGCAAACTGCTGCTGCAAATGAAGTGCAAGTAAAGGTGCAATCAGGGCCCGCAGTTCTGTTTCTTTCTTCTTTTTTTTTTGATTCGACCCTGATTTTATTACTTGTGATCGGTCTTTCAATTCCTAGTCCTATCAGCATGTACAAAAGATTCTCACTTTAAAAAAAAGCTCTCTGCTGTTGATCTGTTTCATCTCCACCACTTAAATTTGATTTGGTGAAGTTTAGCTGTCATTGTAATGTGGCAGTCGTGAGACAGTCAGTGAGTTTATGTGGGTTGGGTGTGACTCGCGACCCCCAAGTTGGAAGGTAACAGTCTTCACATCCTGTCAGCAGCTTTAAGATGACTGAAAACATGGAAAATTATGTTTCACGTTCAAGAGGTAAACCTTAGCACAACATCCAGAGAGCAGAATACAAAAGATGAGTCTCTGGTGCAATATGCACACAACAAGATTAGTGAGAAAACACCCTTGTAGCAAGGTTACTCAACCCATAATGTGAACATTAAATCAAAGTTGGTGAAAGACACTTAAGTTATCAGAGTTTGTGCTGGCATAAAGGTTTGCAGCACCACATCTTTTCTGATTTAAGCACACGGGAGAACATGCCACAGAAATACCACTGACCTTTTTTTTTTCACTCCAGGTTTGTAAGCGAATGGATATTATATGCCAATGTGTTCTGAATCAGGGCTTCCTTAAGGTGGAGCGTTATCACAGCATTTGTCAGAAGCAAGTCAAAGCTCAACTTCCCAGGTAAGATGTCAAAAAAGTGCTTAAATTGTTGCTTAGTTAGATGGTACATGCATAGGTCTGGTGATGCAGGTGGCAAGTTTTATTTTATGGCCACCATGACGATTACAATAGCAGGCTTAGTACTATGAACCCCTGTATGTTGGCGTTCAGAAATTTGCATGATGGCATGTCTTTTTTGGATGTTGGGAGGACATCTCATCGCTGTTTTTGTCATGTCTACCATCCTACAGAGTTCTACGTTGAGCCTTTTTGAGAAAGCCACCAGGGGCAAAATTATGGTGTGCCCGCTGAAATATATACATATATATATATATATATATATATATATATATATATATATATATATATATTTACACACACATACACACACACAGTGAGCCCCCGGTTTACAAACTCCCTGTTTTACGAATTTTTCGTTTTACGAACGTGGATCGCGGCGTTTTTTGTCCCCCTCTTACGCACATACCTTTCGTCTTACGAACAATCCAACATGCCGGTCAGTGTGTCTGCACTATTTTTTTCGCTTTGCTGCATCAACAAAAATAACTATTCTCGCATATCACGGAAACGCAGATATGCTATTGGTCTTATAAGGTCACAGTCACGGTCTCAGTCACGGAGATGCCGATATGCTATTGGTCGATTAATGTCACAGTCACTGTCTCGGTCGCGGAAATGCCGATATGCTATTGGTCGATTAAGGTCACAGTCACGGTCTCAGTCACAGAGATGCGGATATGCTATTGGCCGGCGTCACGTCAATCACAGAAATGCTGATATGCTATTCGCCGAATGCCTTCATCTAGCTTAATGGCACAGCTGGTCGGTGTGTTGTGAAGACTTTGCAAACTTTATCTGTTAGACATGGCTTCTAAAATTGCAAGTGGCGGCAAAGGAAGAAGTAAGGATGATGACAATAGAAACGAAGCAGGAGATAATACAAAAATACGAAGGAGGTGCACGCCTATATAGGTCCGTCCCCCGACAAGGAAAGTTTTGCCCTTAGAAGATTGCCAAGCAGTTACGGCCATACTCACGAGCAAGGTTAACTATGCGTGCGCCTCTTTCGTATTTTTTTATTATCTCCTGCTTGGTTTCTATTGTCATCATCCTCTTACTTCTTCCTTTACCGCCACTTGCAATTTTAGAAGCCATGTCTAACAGATAAAGTTTGCAAAGTCTTCACAACATTCCTTCCTTCCGTTTCACTCATTTTCTCTCCTTCCTTCCATCCCGACCAGCTATGCCATCAAGCTAGATAAAGGCGTTCGGCCAATAGCATATCAGCATTATCTGTGATTGACGTGACGCCGGCCAATAGCATATCCGCATCTCCGTGAGTGAGACCGGGACTGTGACCTTAATCGACCAATAGCATATCGGCATCTCCGTGACTGACCTCGTGACTGACTCCGTGACTGACACCGTGACTGAGACAGTGACTGTGACATTGTAATAGCAATAGCGTTCAGCTTTACCGTGACAAGCGTCTACATTTGATTTTGTTGATGCAGCAAAGCGAAAATAATTGTACAAGTGTGTAAGTGGGGGACAAAAAACTCCGCGGTCCACGCTCGTAAGTATATATATATAATATATATACTGTGATCCCCCCTACTTCGCGGTTAATGGGGGGTGTCAACCCCCCGGTATCAGTTCCTAGATAGTTATGTACGCCCCAATATAGCCACAGTAACCATAAACAATCCTTTTTTTTTTGTTGTTTTTTGTATTTTTGGAGTTTGTTTATTTCTTTCTCCTATTATTTAACATTACATTATCCTTATTAACATTATTAACTTTATTTTATATTCATTAAATAACTAATATTCCTTCGTTTGTTGAGAATTTTTTTTCAGGACTGGTTATCTGCACCAAGACTCCGGTGAAAGAGTACGCAAGTCATCACATTGAACTTCACATTTTTTTTGGCTCATGTATGGTGTATCATGTAGTATCTGTTGAATAATAAATCAACAACAATGTTAAAGTCAGTCAACTAACATATAAACACTTGCCGAACTTTAATCTATGAATTTACTGTATTTTTAGCCTACATTAGCGGGTTAGCAACAACTAACAACAACTACTAACTATAAAGGGCAACCTCTACACAAACGAACACATAAACAGAATGAACACTCATGGCTTACTAAACATAGGCAGTAGCAGGCGTTATCAACATAAATGATAATAAACTATAAATATGAGTTTATGTTGTCATTCACTACGTCACCGTAATGAGCCGAATGACGCACAGGAACGTAAAACAGGAAACGGAAATGCAACGCGACCCGACAAATTAAAAGCATGCATTTCAAAATAAGATAACAAACGCAAACTACTGAGACCGTGATATCTGAGACCGCAAAGTAGGAGGGATCACTATATATATATATATATATATATATATATATATATATATATATATATATATATATATATATATATATATCTCAAGACTAGTGAACTCCTCACCATGCATGGAGGGTTCCACCCAAAGTCCAGCACCCTGAGAGTATACAAAAGAAAGAGGCAGGCCGAGGACTAGTGACTCGTCCCACAGTCCAGGATGAAACATCAAAACTACAAGGCTACATCAGAAAGATGGCCCTGAAGGATGAACTGCTAAGTGAGTGTCTCAGGCAGCAGAACCCTGAGGAGGGTGCAGAGGAGGAGGAACAGACAACCTGGATTGACAGCAGAGGCACTAATCATGGCAGCACAAGAACAGGCCATAAGCACAAGAGCCATAGAGGCCAGGATTTACCAGAGTCGACCAGACGCAAGATGCAGACTGTGTAAAGAAGCGCCTGGGACAGTCCAGCACATAGTAGCAGGGTGTAAGATGCTAGCTGGATCAGCGTACATGGAGAGGCACACTCAATGGGTGTAGAAGGTCAAGGGTTGCGTGGTCCCCGTGGTAGTGGGAGCACTTGGGGCATTGACCCCCAAACTGGGTGAGTGGCTACAGCAAATCCCACGAACAACATCTGAAGCCTCGTGCATAAGAGTGCAGTCCTAGGAACATTGAAGAAACTGTGCAGAATGCTCAAAATCCCAGACCTCTGGTAGAGAACCTGAGCTTGAGGATGACACGGATACCACCCCACTGGGGTGAGAAGGATTTTTTTTTTTTTTTAATATCACTGACATTAAGCAGATACTTTACATAGAATGTCACAGTTCGGTGTAATATAGTTTTTTTAAATATACGTTATCAGTCAATATTATTAATATAGATATGACAATTCTAATAATACAGTGGTTCTTAACCTTGTTGGAGGCACCAAACCCGACCAGTTTCATATGCTCATTCACCAAACCCTTCTTTAGTAAAAAAATAAAATAGGATTTTTTTTTTTTTTTTACTGGTGCACGAAATGAATTGTGCATTAGTATCACCTTGTTTAAATAACAAAACCAACACAGTGGGTAAAAGTACCAGTTCCCCGCCGCCACGTCGTGAGTCCGTACGGCGATCGACCCTTTAGATTGCCATCCGCAGGAGCTTATTTGCCTGGCTCCACCAAACCCCTGAGACCGACTCACCGAACCCCTCCAGTTCGATCAAACCCAGGTTAAGAACCACTGTAATAATATATGTAGGTCCACCTTTAAATGATGGAGTGAAATGTGTAGACCAAGCAGCCAAAATGCTGAATGCACATTGTGCCCAATGAATGAGGGTCATTGGATGTGCACAGTCGAGTTGAAAGAGCAAACATGAGTGACCAATTTATGTAGCTAAAATTCTAAATATTGTGTAGCATTTACTGCATTTTTGCTGCCAAAAAACATGCCGTAATTAAAGGCGGTCTCAGTGGCGGGTGGTATTTTTGTATTTTAACACACACAAGTTTATTAGGCTTTAGCCTAAAACATGTGGGAGCATGCATGCATGCTCCCACATGTTTTTAAAAAAGGCAGGAAGAGCAAAACTGAGTTTGGTTGTATTTTAGTAAAGTATTTACAATGTACTCACGTTATTTTTGATCAATCCACATCCACAAATCCATCCAATTACTCATCTTCTGTATGCAATATCGTGCTCTCGTATGCCTATGTTATAGACGCATTATTTTTGACAAGAACGCACACTTTCAAATCAATGCGCAACCACCAGTCGCAACAGTTTTTCTAAGTGTGTGCTAAACAATTGTTTTATATAAGAATAGGGATACTTCCTCGTTTCCATCCATCTATCTCCCTCCCTCCGCTTTATCCAGGGTTAGGTTGCGGGTGCAACAGCCTCAGCAAGGAAGCCCAGACTTCCCTCTCCCCCGGCCACTTTTTTCAGCTCCCCTGGGAGAATATCCAGGCGTTCCCAGGCCAGCCGAGAGACATAGTCTCTCCAGCATGTCCTGGGCCTTCCCCGGCCTGCATGCCCGGAACATCTCACCATGGAGGCATCCAGGATGCATCCCAACCAAATGCGCAAACCACCTTAACTGGTTCCTCTCAATGCAGAGGAGCAGCGGGTCGACTCAGAGTCCCTCTCGGAAGACCGAGCTTCGCACCTTATCTCCAAGGGAAAACCGGAGAAAACCCATTTCGGTATCCAGGTCTTATTCTTTTGATCACGACCCACAGCTCGTGACCATAAGCAAGGGTGGAAGCGTAGATCGACTGGTAAATAGAGAGTTTCGCCTTTCTGCTCAGCTCTTTGTTTACCACGACAGACAGGTAAGGAGTCCGCATTACAGCAGATGCTGCACTAATCCAACTGTCGATCTCCCATTCCATCTTACCCTCAATCGTGAACAAGAGTCCAATGTACTTGAGCTCCTCCAAAGTCTCAAAATTTGGAGGCGCTCCAGTGAGAGTGAGGACCGAACAGCCTGCATCAGCGCATTGGGTATGCCGTACTTCCAAAGCACCTCCTGCAGAATTCCCCAAGGGACAGGGTTGAACTTCTTTCCCAAGTCTTCAACACATGTAGAGACATCGGAATTTAATACAATTTTAAAATTGCAGAAACACATTCTTAACTAGACGGCGCGTGTTTTTACAGAGGAGCTCAGCATACATGTCATGACATACTGGTCAGTGGTCAAATCTAAAGGTGTCTGGTCGTGGCAGGGAAGCAATCACTTTTCACTTTATACTTACGATTATCTGGAAATATTATTCTTACCTTTCACAGCTACGGAATGCTGACGGAGCTCCATAATGCTTTCAACTCCTGTCCCCTCTTCTGGATTCTGAAGCCGTCAAGTTTGAATAGCCCTGAATCATCAGTTATCAAATGGCTTGATGAATGAAATCACAAAGAACACTTCAAATACACAACAGCATTCCGTTGAACAAAGCTCTTAGAGGAAAAAGGGTAAAATGCAAAAACTCCACCTGCAGAAAATAAGGAACCTTGAGAAAGGATTGTAGATGGCAGGAGCCTCTTTCACAACAAGTTGCCCTTGATAGCCAAAAATAGCACGTTGTGCCATATTAACTTCAATAGGTAGGGCATTCCAGAGCCCTGGCGCACAAATGAAAACAGCTCGGGATCCAGCGGACTCAGTTTTAGCCCGCTAGTGACCAAAGTTGTCATGACGGAACATACAGTGAAACTAAGTCGACAACATATGTAGGAGCTCAGGTGTGCAAAATTAAAGTACTTAACAACACCTTAAAATCACATCTCAGGTAGACTGGAAGCCAATATAGGTTGGCTTGTATTGGGGTAATATGATCGAACTTTCTCGTCCTTGTCAAGTGTCTTGCTGCTGCATTTTGTAATAACTGATGGCTCATGATGCAAGACATGGGAAGTCAAGAAAACAATATGTAACAGTAGTCCATGCGGGACATAACAAACGTGTGAATTAATGTTTCAGGATCGCTAGAAGATAGAATAGGGCGTTTCTTAATGATATTGCGAAAGCGAAAGAACACGGTTGTCATCATGTTCTTAACATGCATTTCTAATGTACAGTCGGCCCCCGGTTTACGAACACCCTGTTTTACGAACATTTCGACTTACGAGCGTGGACCACAGAGATTTTTGTCCCCCACTTACGAACAAAACTTTCGTCTTACGAACAATCCGACATGCCGGCCTTTGAGTATGTAAATATATTTTCGCTTTGCTGCGTCAATAAAATCAGCAGTTGACGCTTGTGTCGGCAACATGAACGCTATTGCTCTTACAACGTCACAGTCACTGTCTTAGTCACGGTGTCAGTCACGGAGTCAGTCACGGAGATGCCAATATGCTATTGGTCGATTAAGATCACCTGGTCTCACTCACGCAGATGCTATTGGCCGGCGTCACGTCAATCACAGATAATGCCGATATGCTATTGGCCGAACGCCTTTATCTAGCTTGATGGCACAGCTGGTCGGGATGGAAGGAAGGAGAGAAAATGAGTGAAAAACGGAAGGAAGGAATGTTGTGAAGACTTTGCAAACTTTATCTGTTAGACATAGCTTCTAAAATTGCTAGTAGCGGTAAAGGAAGAAGTAATAGGATGATGACAATAGAAACGAAGAAGGAGATAATAAAAAAAAAAGAGGGAGGCACACGCATAGTTAACCTTGCTCGTGACTATGGACGGAACCGCTCGTCAATCTTCTAAGGGCAAGACTTTCCTTGCCGGGGGACGGGCCTCGCTCGACAACAAAATGGAGAGGCTTCTTCTATTATGGATTAAAGAGAAGGAAATCGCCGGTGATATGTTTTAGTTTGAGAAAAGTTCTTGTTTAAGTAAATAAATAAATAAATAAATTCTGCGGGTTGGTCTCTGCTCACCTCTGTCTCCACTCAGCTCAAGTCACGTCGCCCCAGAGGAAAATTTCATTTATCCTTTGTATATCCATGTTAATTAATTTAACTGTACAGTTGAATATGGTATTAAGTTTTAATATGTGTGTAAATTCATGATGTTTTAACTGAGATTTTACGACGCCTTGCCAGTCGAAGTGTACGTACAATTGATCTAGCTTTGGTACATCAACAATATCATCTGTTCACGCATGACACAGTTACGCTGATATGCTATTGCTCTTACAATGTCACAGTCACTGTTCCAGTCACGGTGTCAGTCACGGAGATGCCGATATGCTATTGGTCGAACGCCTTCATCTAAAAAAAATTCTCCCCAAAAAATCTGCGAAAGACCGAGGGTGCGAACATCATATATACAGTCGGCCCCCGGTTTACGAACACCCTGTTTTACGAACATTTCGACTTACGAGCGTGGACCACGGAGATTTTTGTCCCCCACTTATGAGCAAACCTTTCGTCTTACGAACAATCCAACATGCCGGCCATAGTTTATGCAAATATATTGTTTGCTTAGCTGCGTCAACAAAATCGGCAGTTGACGCTTGTGACAGTAACGTGAACGCTATTGCTCTTACAACGTCACAGTCACTGTCTCAGTCACGGTGTCAGTCACGGAGTCAGTCACGGAGATGCCAATATGCTATTGGTCGATTAAGGTCACCCGGTCTCACTCACGGAGATGCTATTGGCCGGCGTCACGTCAATCACAGAAATGCCGATATGCTATTGGCCGAACGCCTTTATCTAGCTTGATGGCACAGCTTGTCGGGATGGAAGGAAGGAGAGAAAATGAGTTAAACGGAAGGAAGGAATGTTGCGAAGACTTTGCAAACTTTATCTGTTAGACATGGCTTCTTAAATTGCAAGTGGCGGTAAAGGAAGAAGTAAGAGGATGATGACAATAGAAACCAAGCAGGAGATAATAAAAAATACGAAGGAGGCGCATGCATAGTTAACCTTGCTCGTGAGTATGGACGGAACCGCTCGGCAATCTTCTAAGGGCAAGACTTTCCTTGCCGGGGTACGGACCTCGCTCGACAACAAAATGGAGAGGCTTCTTCCATTATGGATTAAAGAGAAGGAAATCGCCGGTGATATGTTCTAGTTTGAGAAAAGTTCCCGTTTAAGAAAATAAATAAATAAATTCTGCGGGTTGGTCTCTGCTCCCCTCCGCCTCCGCCCAGCTCAAGTCACGTTGCTCCAAAGGTAAATGTCATTTTTCCTTTGTATATGTTATTTAATTTAACTGTACAGTAGATTATGTTACTCATTTTTAATATGTGTATAAAGTCGTGATGTTTTTACCAAAGGTTTTTGCACGCGTTGCACGCATTCACTAATTAACATAGGTTTGGATTGCCCGTCATACGAGCAGTTCGAGTTACGAGCGTAGCCGCTGAACGGATTAAGTTCGTAACCCGGGGGCCCACTGTACAATAATCCAGATTCAAAGAGGTATTCCTCAACAAGTGTTGATGAGCAGGACCAGTAACTAACATCTCTGCTTTACTGGGGTTGAGATATAGAAAATTGGAAGACATCCATAGTTTAACTCATTCAGTGCCATGGACAAGAATTCTTGTCTTTTAAAATAGTAAAAACAATAATAAAACATAAAATTCTGGTCAAATACATGTTTTTAGGGAGAGAAGCTGACATTTGACTAATGCTTATCAAATGTAAGCCAATTGAGCACTGTAGTGATAGTTGTGACCATTGGATGGCATTGTTGACACACTTAAAATGCAGCTGTTATGTACATGCAAGTGTAATTGAAGAATAAAGGTCTTGAAGCTGACTACAAGAAGTCCAAATGACGATAAACCAACACAAGTGTCGCTGCCACTGGAGGGTAGAGAGAGAGCCGCTCCCTCTACTGATACGGTCAACGGGCTACAAGTGAGGAAAAAAAAGACCACAAAAAGCAGGGCACTCATATGGCATGCAAACCAATGCCCTAGAAGGTTCAGAGAGACAGACTACCTGGTGACACTGCCTTATTTATGTCCCTGGTGTCATATATGACATGTTTGTTGGCATGCATTCCTCCCACGTCCCGGGGGAGATAGGCGGCATTGAGTCCGACTGGACCATGTTCTGCACCTCCATTGTCGAGGCAGATGCTTGAAGTTGTGGCCCTGAGGACGACCCAGGACACGCTGGACACGAAACTATGTCTCTCGGCTGCCTGGGGATCCTCTTGAAAAAGCTGGACAAAGTGGCTGGAAGTGGGAAGTCTAGGCTTCTCTGCTGAGGCTGGTGCGCCCACTACCCGATCTCGGATGAGCGGAAGATACTGATGGATGGATGGATGGATGGATGAACTTTTAAAATCGCATTATATTTCTTCTATCCGGTTATTGGCAGATTCCTACAAACAATTATTTGACTATTATATTTTCCCTCCTCTCAGACGGGAGTCTGAACGGAGAAACCATTCATTGGCCCGTCATGCTGACATACTTGCTGCTGTGGAGACGCGCCTTTCCCTTCTTAACATGACGTTCATGAAATATGTTGACGCCAACCTCTGCTGCTTCATCCCTGGAAAGGTTGGTCTTCTAAAATTGATTTCTGTCACAAATAAAGTGTTCAATTAACATGTAATTTTTGATGATTTTGACCGTTTTGCATTATTTATAATATGACTTTCTCTATCGAGCAGCAACAGATTCGAGGTCCCTCTTTGTTGAATTTTTTTTTCATCGAAAATAATGTGATGGGAAATCTGGTTGGAAAAATATGATATAGTGGATTTGTAGACGCACTTCGAATCAAAAATGAAAACACTTTCGCCCTTGACCTAGACCAGAGGTGTCACACTCAATTTTAGCTCAGGGGTCACATGGTGAAAATCTATTCTCACGTGGGCGGAATTAGTGAAATCATTTACTATCCATTCATTTTCTACAGCAGCTCATCCTTACTAGGGTCGCTGGCTCTCTGGTGCTTATCCCAGCCTTCTTCAGCCAGTAGGTGGGGGACACCATGAATCTGTTGCCAACCAATCGCAGGGCGCAATTAACCATTCACACTTAACAATCACATCTGAGGGCAATTTGGAGTGTCCAATACACCTACCATGCATGTTTTTGGAAAGTGGAAGGAGATCGGAGTGCCCTGAGAAGACCCACGCAAGCAAGGGGAGAACATGCAAACTCCACACAGAAAGGCTGGAGCAAGCTGGAATCGAACTCTGTATTGACCTCTAAATTGTGAGGCAGTTGTGCAACTGTTACTGTGCCTGCATCCAAGATGCCTAATTTTTGATAGGAATGCATTCTTACAAATTGTGCGGCCAGCCGACATAACATTTTTTGACATCAAAAGATTAATCATTGTGCATTTCCTGTTTTAGTCAGCAAATTTGACCACTTATTATATTTTTGGCAGCTTCGTCCTCCATGTTTGTTTTCTTCTCATGTCATGTTTTCTTGTTTTTACATGATTTTGTTTTTACACGTTTTGAAACTTCATAAAATTGAGATGAGGAACAAGACATGTTGCAGCTAAAAAGTAACTTTTTTAGGTCGCCCTATGCATCCAATTATAACATTTTTCTTTAATTGTATACAATTTTCTATTATCTTTTTTTGATGAAAGTCCAGTAATTTTTGTATTTTTCATTGTAGTGATACCGCCACCTAGTCCTAAGAAAATGTATGTTTTTTTTCTTTCAGTTTTTTCTCAGTGAGTTAACGAGATCACTCTAAAATTTGCTCATCATGTTTAGGCCTTTAATGATGTCAAAACATTAGGTTTCATTTATTGTTTTTGTACAACACCTTGTTGGTGGCAACAAGTTATTCACCAAAATAACAACGCTAACTTTGAAAGTCTGAGTATGCACCATTATGTTGCAATAGTTTCACAATGTTTTAGTAGCACCCCATACGTTTAAGGAAACAGCCCCAGTTTTATGTATCATCTTGATGTAGGAAATCTGGTGCACATGTGTGGAATAATAAGACATACCAACCAGTAAATTGTACCTATTTGCTAAGCTATAAGGAGCATATATGGAGTATGTGCTGAGGTTTGATGTCCTACGTCAAACCTGTTGAGTAAAAGTGTCAAGTCGATCATGCTCAACGGAGAACATTGTGACTTTTCGATAAAGGTTTGTGACCTATATGGTATCGCAAAACCTAATGATTCACTATAACAAAAGTTGCTGTAAATTTGACCCCGAGGTTGTTGTTCTTCAGCTCAAAGTATGTAAAGCAAATCTACATCATATTTACTTGAGCAGCTTTATTTTAGAACTCTATGTTAATACTTTTTTTGTGCAGTTTAAAAAATGTCATAGTAGCGCCCTCTAGGAAACCTAAAGAACCAGTCCAAAGTTGTATAGTTCACCAAGACATGAAAAATTAGGGGCATATCGGACAGTCCAAGATATGCAAGATTTGCGGACATCTTTGCGGACAACATGTTCCTTGCCCGAGCCTCTGTCCCCACCTGCTTCAAGGCCACTACCATAGTGCCTGTCCCCAAGCAACACACTGTACCTGCCTGAATGACTACCATCCCATAGCGCTCACCCCAATTACAATGAAGTGGTTTGAGAAAATTGTCATGACGCATTGTGTACCATCTCCAATTTGCATATCAACAGAAATGGTCCAGCCATTCACATAGCGTTCACGCACTTGGAGTGCAAGGACACATTTGTAAGAATGCTCTTCGTTGATTACATTTTAACGTTTAACACAGTCATCCCTGACAAACTGACGGACAAGTTCCTTGCACTTGGTCTGGCACCCCGCCTCTGCAACTGGGTGCTGAACTTCCTCACCGGCAGACCCCAATCAGTCCACAAACGCACATCCAGCACCAGGACTTTAAGGACAGGGACACCCAAGGCTATGTGCTGAGCCTTGTGCTGAAGAAGCCAACAGCACCACATCATCTGCAAATAGCAGAGATGCAATGCTGAGACTCCCAAACCAGACTCCCTCAATGCTTCGGCTTTGCCAAGAAAGAATAGGTGATGAAGGGCAGCCTTGGCAGAGTCCAACCCCCACTGGAAACGGATTCGACTTACAGCCAGCAATGTGGACCAAACTCTGACATTGGTGGTACAGGGACCAAACAGCCCGTCTCAGGGCGTACGGTACCCCGTACTCCCGAACCATGCCCCACGGAACTCCCCGAGGGACACGGTCGAATGTTTTCTCCAAGTCCACAAAACACATGTCGACTGGATGGGCGAACTCCCATGCACCCTTGAGGATCCTGCCGAGGTTGTAGAGCTGGTTCACTGTTCCACGGCCAGGACGAAAACCACATTGCTCTGCCTGAAGCCGAGGTTCGACTTGCAGACGGACCCTCCTCTCCAGCACCCCTGAATAGACTTTACCGGAGAAGCTGAGGAGTGTGATCCCTCTTTAGTTGGAAAACAACCTCCGATCCCCCATCTTAAAATGGGGAACCACCACCCCAGTCTGCCAATCCAGGGGTGCTGTCCCCGATGTCCACACAATGTTGCAGAAGCGTGCCAGCCAAGGACAGACCTACAACATCCAGAGCCTTTGGAAATTCCAGGAAGATTTAATCGACCTCTGGGGCTTTGCCACCAAGGAGTTTTTTGACCACCTCGGTGACTTCAGCCCCAGAGATGGGAGAACCCACCTCGGAGCCTCCAGACTCAGCTTCCTCAGGGGAAGACGTGTTGGTGGAATTGAGGTCTTTGAAGTATTCTGCCCACCTCACCTGAAACGCCGGATGGTGGACCAGAATTTCCTAGAAGCCGCCCGGAAGTCGTTTTCCATAGCCTCACAGAACGCCTCCCACACCCGAGTTTTTGCCTTGGTGACCGCCGAAGCTGCACACTGCTTTGCCAGTCGGTATCTGTCGGCTGCCTCTGGAGTCCCACAGGCCAAAAATGCCTGATAGGACTCCTTCAGCTGGGCGGCATCCCGTCGGGGATTGCCGCCACGTTACAGCAACAACTCTGATCAGCCGCCTTGACAATTGAGGCGCCGAACCTGGTCCACTCGGACTCAATGTCCACCACCTCCCCTCGGACGTGGGAGAAATTCTGCTGGGGGTAGGTGTTGAAAGGCCTTCTCACAGGGCACTCTGACAGACGTTCCCAGCAGACCCATACAATCCATTTGGGTCTGCCAGGTCTAGCTGGCATCCTCCCCCACCATCGGAGTCAACACCACCAGGTGATGATCAGTTGACAGCTCCGCCCCTCTCCTCACATGAGTGTCCAAAACGTACGGCGGCAAATCTGATGATACGATCTAAAAGTTGACCATCAAACTAGGGTGTCCTGGTGCACATGCTTTGTGCACATATGGACACCCCTATGTTTGAACATGGAGTTTGTTATTGACAATTCGTGACGAGCACAGAAGTTCAATAACAAAGCACCACTCTGGTTCAGATCAGGGAGACTTTACTCCCAATCACATCCCTCCAGGTCTCACTGTCATTTCCCACATGAGCATTGAAGTCCCCAGAGGGAACACTATCCGGCACAGCCTCCAAGGACTCTAAAAAGGATGGGTACTCTGTACTATTGTTGGGTGCATAAGCACAAACAACAGTCAGGACACGACCCCCTCCCCCCATAAGTATAAGTATAAGTATGCCCACACCTGCTCTGCGCCTCTCACCGCGGGCACCTCCAGAGTGGAGAAGAGTCTAACCGCTCTCGAAAGGACTGGTACCAGAGCCCAAGCTGTGTGCGGAGGCAAGTCCTACTATATCTAGTCAGAACTTCTCAGCCTCACACACCCCTCTGTGGACCGTCACCTTATCGTGGTGGAGGGGTTTGCGCGTCCCAATGATCCTGGGAGCTAAGTTTTCTGGGGCATTATTCCCCAGGCAGGGTCAATAACGGCAAACAAGTCCTAGGAATAGAATACAATAGCCCTTTATTATCATTTAACATCAAGTGTATAATGAAATTAGAGCATCTCCCTGTTGCAGTGCAAAAAACAAAGTACAATACAAAAATAAAATACATAAATATGAAAACAGGAATAAATATACTATAAAAGATATTTAGAATTATTAGAAGGTGCAGTGGCATTGTCATATATTGTACATATATACGTAGGATAAGAGCATACACATTCATACGTGATCGCGTCCTCCGTGGGCCCGTTCGCCCAGTATGCAAACTGGTGGGGGTCCGGTGTGTGTGTGTGTGTGTGTGTGTGTGTGTGTGTGTGTGTGTGTGTGTGTGTGTGTGTGTGTGGGAGGGGGGGGTTAGTCAATGAGGCTGGTGTTGGTGACTTTTTTGGTACGGGGGTTATGTTGGCTGACCAGGTAGTTGAAGACTGTTTGGACCAGTGAGAGATTTAAAATTTTGCAGAAGATGTTGGACAGCTGGTGGGCACACGCTCTGAACACCTTCCCAGAAAGTCTGTCTGGGCCAGGAGCCTTCCTGGGGTTCACTGCCTGGAACATGTGCCTGACCTCCTGCTCTTTTATGATGAGTGGTGGGGGTGGTAGGATCTGGTGCTGTTGATGGGGGGGGGGCTCGAGCTGATGAGTGTCGCCTGGGTGATTTGAAGCAGGCAAAGAAGCAATTAAGCTCCTCTGCCAGTGACAAACTCGGGTCTGCCATCACATCACTGCCTCGGAAGATGGTGATATTCTGGTCGCCCTGCCACACTTTCCCTGGGTTGTTGCTGGCAACGTGGGACTCTATTCTCCTCTTGTAATTCTATTCTCCTTTTGTAGTCCGTTTTAGCTTTTCTAATCCCCTTCTTCAGGTCAGCTCGAGCTGTACTGTAAATCGCTCAGTCTGAAGGCAGAGTGAGCGGACTTGGCTGGTCATTCAAGGTTTCTGATTTTGGAAAACTCGGATGATTTTGTCCACAGAGACTGTAGCCAATGCAGAACTTCATGTCCCTGTAAATGTGTCCAGCTCCTGGTGCTTGAATAGGTTCCAGTCCGTGTGTTGGAGGCAGACTTGAAGTTCACAGAGTGCATTTCCAGGCCAAGTTGTAACAGTCTTTGTGCTGGGCCTGTGTCTGAGGGGGGTGTATGCAGGGATGAGCAGCAGGGAGAGATATCTGATTGTCTGAGGTGGGGAGAGTCTTGGCTCTGTACCCATGCTTGATGTAGAAGTACACGTGGTCCATAGTCCTTTCCTCTCTTGTTGTGCATTTAACGTACTGATGGAACTTGGGGAGTACAGTTTTAAGATTGGCCCTTTTAAAGTCTGCAGCCACAATGTGAACAGCATCAGGGTGGGCCCGCTGTTGTACGTTAATGACATTCAGTAGGAGAGAGAGCGCCGCGCTAGTGTTAGCATCTGGCGAGATTTAAACAGCAGTGATAATTATTACCGTAAGCACTCTCAGGAGAAAATAAGGGAATCATCTTATAGTAATATACTCCATGTCGGGGGACTAGTGCTGTGATATCACACTGCTGTTGTTGGACCAGTTCTCATTCATGTAAACAGTCCTCTACCTCTCCTTTTTCCGGAGTCTGCGGTCCGATCCCAACGGTGCAGGTAGCGGCTGGCTTGCTGCATGCTAGCATCGGGGATCTTTGGAGTCATTCAGGTCTCTGTAATAATGAGGGCACAGCAGTCTCGAACATGGCAATTCCCCGCGAGCCGTAGTTCCAGTTTCTCGGTTTTGTTTGTGAGGGATCTGGCGTTGGTAAGATACAGGCTTGGGAGGGGTGGCTTGTTTGGTTGTTCTTTTTGCCTTAGCAGACGACCGGACCTGCGGCCTTTTCTGCTTCCTCTACCTCCTTTGCCTGCGCCGCTTCCCAGACATGACAACAAACCACGGAGAATTCAGCGATCTCGCCATCTCGTTCTGGATGTTGTACCTGGACTGAGATTCCCTTGAAATGGCAGTCTTGTATTGGTAACCGATAAGTTCCTGACGGCAGGAGCGGTGTTCCGCCTAATCAAAAATACCAAAAGTAGACAAACACATACGCAATAGTTTAAAAAAACACACTCCTCAACGAGCCGCTAAGTCCTTGCGTACCGCCATACTCTACACTATCGCACTAGATGAGGGACCAGACTAAGCATGGGTGCAGTGTGAGCTGGGCGGCAGCCTGAGGCGGTAGCCTTCGCGTTCCGATCCCTGGCTAGCTACCCCTTGGGACATGGAATATCACCTTTCTGTTAGGAAAGGAGCCTGAGCTGGTGTGTGAGGCATTTCTTTGTGTTGAATTTAATTTATAGTGTTTTCAGTTGCATGTTAATGTTTTAATGTTATTCCAGCTACCTACTTGTATGATTTATATATTATAGCCTGTACTTATCTTTATTTGATATTTCAGACTGCATCTGTGTCTTACTTTCTGCCCATGTACAGTGGTACCTCGGTACTCGACCGCCTCTATACTCGACCAAATCGGTGCTCGACCAAAAAATTCAAGTAGATAATGCATCGGACCTCAAACAGATTTTCGGTGCTCGACTAGCCGAGCCTAGCCGAGCCGAGCCGAGCCGACCCGAACGCGCTCCTCGGCCCTTCTCGGCCAGCGGGTAAGCGCCAGTTCAACTCAGACCGCCAGCGGAGTAAGACGTTTGTTCGAGTATTTCTTCCCGGATTTAAACTTTTTCGTGTTGCTCTAGCCCTTAATAATGGGTCCAAAGAAAGACAGTGATAAGGGGAAGGCAAAGAGGAAAACAATGAGGACCACTATTGAACCGAAGAAGGAAATTATAGCAAAATATGAACGTGGTGTACCTCGCGTCGCAGTTAGCTAGCGTCATCATGGAAGGAGTAACTCCCTCCCGTCCTCTCCACATCCATTCCTGTATGCCATCAACCACTCTCCAAAACGTAAGTAAATTATACAAAATGGTTTATAATGCTTTATTTATCTTTATCTTTATCATGTACTGCTTGTGCACATTTACTTGTGCACACATACTTTCCATTATTTCTTATGGGAAAATTGCTTTCGGTGTTCGAACAAATCGGTGCTCGACCACCACCTCAGAACGGATTATGGTCGAGTACCGAGGTACCACTGTATATTATATATCCTTCGTCATCAGTTAAACATCAGTTTCTTGCATGCCAGAAAGACAAGGTAACTATAAATGCATTTGCCACAGGCCCTCCTCGGACATGGAACTACTTGCAGTACGCATATTTACTTAAATCTTAAACAATTAAACCTTATGCACTGTACACTCAATGAAAAGTTCCCCCTTTCCTTTTTTTGCACAGCTAAAATTACAGTATATTAGCAACGGCCCGGACACTGAATTAAAATCAAATCAGAACATTACAATGGAGAGTTTACACTTGTAAACTCATTTTATTAAGAAAAAAATCTAAGTAAGAGATTTCCAACGATCTGATGAACGTCTGCCCCTCACTGTGCTCCTGGCTCGACAATGTTTGTGTGTGCGTGTGCCTACTACCTCGACAACAACTGTTTGCCCTGTGTGCGTTTCATGACTGACACGGCACGCCCCTGTGGGTGTTGTGGCGAGCTAGCCAGGAGGAATATGGATGTGCTTGATGTCAATGCTTAATGTGTATATGTTACTGCTTGAAGTACATTTAGACATCAAGATATAGTTCATTGGAATTAATTTCTTTATTTCCACAATGGATGTGTTTATGAAAGAGGGCATCAAAATACCTAATGCTGTTTTGGTGGAAAGCATAACAGAGACTGTAGTGGATGAAATATTAGATTTTTTGAAAACTTATGGCTCTATTGGCCGACATGTTGTTATCGCAGACCCAGCGTCTGAGTTTGATGGTGCGCTTGTAGTTGAGTTCACTAGTGGTACTGCTATTGAAGGGTTGCGCCCAAAGCTGCCCCACACGTTTGTCAGTGATAGCGACACTGCAACTGAACCAACCACCTTTGACATTTCAGAACTTTCCGCTGTCTATACAGAACATTTTACAAAAGCCACCACACAGGCATACTTGTCGAAATTGCAGGAAATGTCTAAACTTACTGGGGTGGACTTTGCTGAAATCCTGAGAACTACGATGACTCAGATTGGACAGTCTCATAGTGTCCCAGAGAAGACAGAGCCAGTCAGACCAGTGTCCGCGGCACGCCAACATGGGCCCACTTCCAACCCACCGCCACCAGCTGCCATGAGTCATTTTCGAAGCCCCTCCATGTCAGGCACTGCTGCAAAGCCTGATCCTGTTTCTCCTCGACCGAAACCGAGGGTGAGGCAATCAATCTCAAACCCTGATATCAATCTGCCCGAGGTCCAGCGGTATGTGGTGGAACATGTAATGAGAAACGATGAAGGAGCAATGACCCACCAGAGACTCAGAGCATTCTCAGGACGGCTGCCCCGACCTGCACATGAGGCTGACTATGAGACCTGGAGGTCAGGAGTTGACATGATGTTGAGGGATCCAGCTGTGTCCGATCTCCAGCGTTCGCGGAGGATAGTCGACAGTCTTCTTCCTCCAGCTGCTGATGTGGTGAAGCATCTAAGACCAGATACACTGCCTACTGTTTACTTAAACACTCTTGACTCTGCATATGGAACTGTTCAGGACGGAGACGAACTGTTTGCCAAATTCATGGACACGTTTCAAGATGGCGGTGAAAAACCATCTGCATATTTACAACGGCTCCAAGTTGCCCTAAATTCTGCTGTGAAGAGGGGGGGTGTGATGGAGTCTGATGTAAACCGGCACCTATTGAACCAGTTTTGCCGTGGGTGCTGGGACAACACTCTGATAGCAGAGCTCCAACTTAAGCAAAAGAAGCACCGTCCACCCACATTTGCAGAACTTCTGCTTCTCTTACGCACGGAGGAGGATCGGGAAGCTGCTAAAGCTATGCGGATGAAACAACACCTTGCATCCACCCGCCAGAAAGCCTCCGCCCATGTTCAGTCCGCTCATTCACTCACTGACCCTAGAGGCGCTGTTGCTGCTTTAACTAACATCACGCAGCAACTGGCACACCAGCTAGCTGGAATCCAGCGACAACTGGCCATGTTAATGCCAAGTCAAGCGAAGTCTGTCTCCAAGCCAAGCGTCAGGGGACAAGCCATGAGTCCACAGTCTCGCCAAGCTCCATCCTCACACCCCAAGCCCGGGTACTGTTTCCGATGCGGTGAAGATGGCCACATCCGGCCACAATGCAAAAATGAGCCAAATCCATCTCTGGTTGCCCGGAAAAAGAAGCGGTTCTCAAGAACCTCCCAAAGTAATTCTTCCAAGCATTTAAACTAAGTCCGGTTCCTGTTGCGGGACAAACGGGGGCCAAAGGGGACCAAAACTGTCCCAAGAAGGGAAGTAAGACCGTTAATTGTGCTGGAATGTTAAAGTCCAAGAAGTACGTGCAAACTCGACTACCAAAGGGGCTGGTGGGATCAAAATGTTCTGCCTCAATCACAATCGCGAGACAAAACCACCATTGTCTCCTTGACACGGGTTCACAGGTTACGACGGTTCCTGTCTCTTTTTACAATGAGACCCTCAGCGAGCAGCCTGTGAAGCCCCTGCATAATCTCCTGCAAGTGGAGGGAGCAGCCGGCCAGTCTGTACCTTACTTAGGCTATGTGGAGTTAATGGTCACATTCCCCAAAGAGTTTTTGGGGAAGGAATATAACATTCCAACTCTTGCCTTGGTTGTGCCAGATGCCCACCCTGGATCAGCTTCTCCCGTTTTAATTGGGATGAACACCCTCAAGCCTCTTTACGAGCAACACAACACCAGTGACGTTGGAAGTTTCCAACCCTCCGCCCAAGGCTACTGTGCAGTTCTGAAGCTCCTGAGGTTAAACCACCACCAGGGCCAATTGGGCAGTGCTGGACCTGTGAGGTTGCTCAGCCAGACTCCAGTTCTAATTCCTGCGGGTTGCACGATTGTCCTGGAGGGCTCTGCCAAGATAGACCACCCATCTGTAGTCCAGTGGGCCGTCATAGAACACCCTTTATCTCCGCTTCCCGGCGGGTTGTGTGTGCAGAGCTGCCTGATCTCACTTCCATCCCACGCTCCTTACAAAGTTCCTGTTATCATCAGAAACGAGTCCGGACATGATGCTCTTGTCCCTCCCATGTCCACTATCGCAGACATCGCTGCCTCTCCAACAATATTAGCCCAGCAAATTGTGAACCAATCCACTCAAAAGACGCAGGAAAACACTCTAGAGTTTCAGTTTGGGGATTCTCCAATTCCAGCTGTGTGGAAGGACCGTATTACATCCAAGCTCAACCAGATGCCGGAAGTGTTTTCCCACCATGACTTTGATTTTGGTTGTAAGAAGCACACCATTAAGCTCCACGATGAAACACCATTCAAGCAGCGAGCAAGGCCAATACATCCCAGAGACATCGAAGCTGTTCGCAGCCATTTGCGGGACCTGCTCGATGCTGGTATCATTACGGAATCTGAGTCACCCTTTGCTTCTCCAATCGTGGTGGTCCGGAAACGTAATGGTGATGTGAGGCTCTGCATCGACTATCGTAAGTTGAATTTGCAGACGATCAAAGATGCCTATGCTCTGCCGAATCTTGAGGAGTCATTCTCTGCTTTAACCGGTTCCAAATGGTTTACAGTTCTCGATTTGAAATCTGGATATTACCAGATCCAGATGGACGAAGCTGACAAAGCTAAAACAGCTTTTGTGACGCCACTGGGTTTCTGGGAATGGAATCGGATGCCTCAAGGAATAACCAATGCACCCAGTACATTTCAGCGACTCATGGAAAAGTGTATGGGAGATCTGAACCTCAAGGAAGTTTTGGTGTTCTTGGATGACATAATCGTCTTCTCGGATACTTTGGAGGAACATGAGAGAAAACTGATGATGGTGTTGAATCGCCTGAAAGATTTTGGTCTTAAACTATCCCCTGAAAAATGTAAATTCTTCCAGACCAGTGTGAAGTACCTTGGCCACGTTGTGTCGGAAAGAGGTGTCGAAACCGATCCCGAAAAAATATCCTGTTTAAAATCCTGGCCAGTTCCCCGAAACCTTAAGGAACTCCGCTCATTCCTTGGTTTCGCAGGATATTACCGACGGTTTATTCGGGATTTTGCTACCCTCGTGAAACCACTCAACACGCTCACACGTGGCTATGCACCCGTTCACCGGTCAGCTAAGGGAAAGAGTTCCACGGTGAAGTATCTTGATCCAAAGCAATCTTTTGGTGACAGATGGACAAATGAATGTCAAAATGCATTTGAAAAGGTAATTGAGAAGCTGACTTCCGCTCCCGTGCTTGGGTTTGCCAACCCCAAGGTCCCGTACGTCTTACACACAGATGCCAGTACAACCGGCTTGGGAGCGGTTCTCTATCAAGAACAAGATGGTCATCTACGTGTCATTGCTTACGCAAGTCGCGGACTTTCACAAAGTGAGTCGCGATACCCCGCTCACAAACTGGAGTTCCTCGCATTAAAATGGAGTGTCACGGAGAAATTCCATGATTATTTATACGGCACAAATTTCACCGTAGTCACTGGCAATAACCCACTCACATATGTACTCACCTCTGCAAAACTGGATGCCACAAGTCACAGATGGTTGGCTGCATTATCCACCTACACATTCAAGTTGCAATACCGTACAGGCAGACAAAACACCGACGCAGATGCACTGTCCAGACGAGCCCATGTGGATGTTCCTGATGACCACCAGTCCAGGGCGGAGTGGGATCTCTATTTGGCAGAACACCTGACCAAAGCTGGCGAAGCCGCAGAACTATCATCAGACACTGTGGATGCCATTTGTCAGAGCAGTCTCGTCCGTGCACATCAGCAATCTGCTTTCCTTCCACCGATCACCTTAGTGGAATCTCTGTCTGTCTCCGCAGAGGTCCTGCCCCCTGGTTTTGCTGAGGAAGAATTGCACGGCTTACCTGTGATCCCCTCTTTGACCCACGTTGATTTGAGGGAGGAGCAAAGTTCAGATACTGCAATTCGAGTAGTGGTCCATCACCTGCAGACAGGTGAAAAAGTTCCCCCTGCTCTTCGAGAAGAGCTACCCGAGCTTGCACTTCTATTGCGGGAGTGGAATCGGCTGGAACTGGATGACGGTGTCTTGTTCAGGAGAAGGCGGGAAGGGGAAGTGACCATTCTGCAGCTTGTCTTACCGCCGCCCCTGCGCTCCACTGTTATCAAAAGTCTCCACTGCAACATGGGACATATGGGTGTGGAGCGAACCTTGGATTTGGTTCGTCAAAGGTTTTTCTGGCCCAAGATGTCCTCTGATGTGGAGCTCTTTGTTAAAACCTGTGGCCGGTGCGTACGACGCAAGACTCCGCCAGATAGAGCTGCTCCCTTGGTTAACATTCGCAGCTCACGACCTCTGGAACTGGTATGCATGGACTTTCTATCACTAGAACCAGATAGTAGCAACACCAAAGACATTCTTGTGATAACTGACCATTTCACCAAGTTTGCTGTCGCGATTCCAACTGCAAACCAGAAAGCCAAAACGGTCGCAAAGAGTTTATGGAATGACTTCATGGTGTACTATGGTGTCCCTGAGCGTCTCCATTCTGACCAAGGCCGGGATTTTGAGTCACATTTGATTAAAGAGCTCTGTGAGGTAGCAGGAATCAAGAAAACCCGAACCACTCCATACCACCCTAGGGGAAACCCAGTCGAGCGCTTCAATCGTACATTGCTTGGCATGCTGGGTACGCTTGAAAACAAGCAAAAGTCCAAGTGGAAAGAATATGTAAAACCCCTGGTTCATGCGTATAATTGTACCCGCAACGAGGTGACTGGGTACACGCCCTACGAGCTGATGTTTGGAAGATCTCCACGTCTCCCAGTCGACTTGGCTTTTGGGTTGCCGGTGCGTGAACCCCCGTCTCTTTCACACTCACAGTATGTTAGCAGTCTTAAAGCCCGTCTCAAGGAGAGTTACAGTCTTGCTTCGCGGAACGCTTACAAGTCAGCCCAAAGAAACAAATGCCGTTTCGACCAGCGTGTAAAACCTGCAAGCTTGGAAGTTGGCGATAGAGTCCTTGTCCGTAATGTGCGAAGCCGTGGGAAGCATAAGCTTGGGGACAAGTGGGAGCACGAGGTTTATGTGGTCATCCAATGCGCTAGTGATCTCCCGGTCTACGTTGTGAAGCCGGAGGGCCTGGATGGACCTTCCCGCACACTCCATCGTGACCTTCTGTTGCCATGTGGGTTCTTGCCCGCTTCGGCCGCCGAAGACCCTCCTGAGCCCGCTTCGACTCACAGACCACACACTCGCAGCCAAAGTCGCCAGACGGAGGCTGCCCCTCCTGTCCAGGAAGAGGAAGCCGAAGACGACACTGCCGGGGCCGTCTCTGGTTTTTCTCCTCCACTGCCTGTAACATTTCGTGTGGAGGGAGCCTTTGACCCAGAGCCGGATGTTGCTGATCCAATTCAGTTATCCCATGAAGTGCCTTCAACTGCGATGCCACCTGAAAATCGCTTACCTAAGGGTGAATCGGCTAATCAGTCGACATGGAATGACGAGTCAGGACCTCCTGTGCAAGCGGACCCCGGAGACGGCTCGCCTGGGCCTGATTCTGTAGTCCTGCCTGTGAAGGGGGAGATACTCACCGGTGTGCCTGATGGCGGTCAGCCTGAGGCTGGTGTCCTTCCCGAAGCTGGTACCCCAGAGCCTGTTCAACCTGAGTCATCTGGGGGTGTTGTTGAGTCTAGACGTCCGGTTAGACAGCGTCAACCGCCTAGCCGTCTTCAATATTCAGTGTTGGGAAATCCTCTTGTGGGGGTTGTCCGAAATCTTTACCAAAGCCTATCGAATGCTTGTGTTGAGGCCCTCGGCCATGCTGATGTGGGTCCCGCTCCTGATTTGGACTATAGTTCCCATGCACCGGGGACGTGCAGGGTCTAAAGGGGGGTGGGTGTAACCCAGCTACTTTCTTCGTGTCGACCTATCGCGAGATCGATCGCGAGACGTCGTGTGCACGTCTTTTTAAACATGGCCGCGCCTGGCATTCCCTCGTGAGTTGGGTGCGGGACAGACCGTAGCATACACAGGTACGAACGTAGCCGATTTGAATCCGCGATAATCGGCTTCGACCACGACAGTAACTGTTGTGCTGCCACCATTGCAGACCATTGCAGATGTTCCGCCCTTCTCATGGGAAATTGTGCACGCCATGATTTGTGTAAACGAGGGACTGGTGAGTCAGCATGCTGCTTGTCACTATCATGCTAACGCTAATATGCTAAGGCTATCGTGTCAATGCTTGAATGCATAAAAGAGTACTCTTGTGCAGTGACAATCTGCTATTGAAAACCCTAGGATTTTTTTAATGTTCATGACAATCATGATCATGGTGATATGATTTATCAAGTGATATTGTAAAATGTTGTTTTACTTGGTGAATGATGTGTAATGGTAGATTACCATATGTATCGCTGGTCCTGTTTCATACAGGCCAGGTTCCCGTTGATGGCGAGCTAAACCCACGAGCGAACTGACCAGTGCGTTCACCTGCCGTGTGACTCACTGACTGAGTGAGCCAACCAACCAACCCTGTGCACATTGTATATATTGTATATATTTTGTTGTCTTCACTGGTCATAATAACAACACCTTGCTGACTATATGCATTCTGTTCATCATTGAGCACCTCACTTTCCTCCTAGCCGAGCCAAGATCTTCTGCACTAGCCTAAGTTATAATACCAAACCAACATCATAATTCACATTACAGCATAACAAGTGCTACAGTGTGAAAGCAGGAATTGGGGCAGGAGTAGATTACAACTCCACAAGGACGTGCCGTGACGGTCATGAAACGCACCCCGGCACACGTTGTTGTCAACAGATCGTTGGAAATCCCATATTTCTTATATAATAAAATGGTATTTCAAGTGTAAACTGTCTCTTGTTTTCATGTTTGATCATGTACAGATCTGACTTTAATTCTACGTTTGGGCTGCAGCTAATGACCGCAACTACACGAGACTTCAAAGGAAAGGGGTAACTCATCACTTGCTGTACAGTGTATAAGGATTAATCATTTAAGATTTAAGTATATGTAGATATAAAAAAAAAAAATGTGAAAAGTGGGGATGCTACTCATTTTTATTTCTATGTTTTACTTATCGCGGTCGGATGCCGGTCCCCATTCGAAAAACAAGGTATCAGTGTGTGTTGAGTAAAAACTGAATAGCTGGAGGTCAAACCATGCCACTACCACAATACTACAACTCCCAGAATCCTCCAGCAAAGGCTACATCTCCCAGAATCCTCCAGAAAAAACTACATCTCCCAGACTCCTCCAGCAAAATGGCTGCTAAATAGAGCACCTGAGCTGGAAAGGTGGCTCAATTTCCAGTCAAAGAAAGGACAGAGCAAACAGCAACAAGAAACACGCAAGCTTCACAAAGGAGTTTTTACCCTGAAGACTCCAATGGTTGGTGTTCTTGGAGTCGACTAACCCATGGACTGTAGTAGTAACCGTACTACACACAGCTTTTAAAATGCCAAGTCCTCTTATTTATTAATTTTGAATGTGAATGACAGTGATTCTTTTATTTAACTTGAAATGTTTTATGTTGCTTGATTTAGAGAAGTTAGTACTTGCACTGCTTTCTTTTGTTGAACTTGAACTATTCAATTTGTTTGATGTGGGCAATTCATATGCATGACAGTGATTCTTTGATTTAACTTAATTCATTATTCAATGTTGGATGTATTGATCAGTTTGAAATGCTTGAAGTTGAATTTAATAGATTTTGATAATCAATTCATTTAATTTAAAATGTTTAATTTATTGGTTTCATTTTGGAAACTGTTTGAAATGTATTAGCAAAATGACATTGTTAGCCTCTGCTTTTTGTGCTTCGAAGGTTATCAACCTTGATCTCATGATCTCCATGACGCCAACATATTCTTAAATTGAGAAATAAAAATTGGTCAATGTGGACTCAAGAGTTGTCCCTGTGTGTCCCTTTGGAGAGATAATAGAGTGGAACTTAACAGTGTATAACTTAAATATACAAACACCAGGCAATATGTAGAACTTACAAAGATGCGATTCATTATGGTTCGCTATAATTTTGATATTCTGGCCAAACTGTTGGTGCGTCCATCCTTGCTCACTCGCAGGAGCATTAAGATGACATTTATTTTGTGTTAAGCATTTTTCAAGCGCTTTAGTTTTTAATTTTTCAGTTATATCTCACTCCGAAAATGTGTGCTTTTAATCTGTCATGCTGGGTGATGGCCAGCTATTCAGTTTTTACTCAACACACAGTGATGCCTGAACGCGATGGCGGCGAAAAAGCGGACAGTTTTGTATTTGTATTTGTATACAATGTTTCCCATTGTATTAGGTCTTGACAAGGTTTCGATAAAAAATGTTAACTTACTCCCACAGTCTTCACCAAAGTGAAATTGAGGCAAGCACATTAGCTCAGTTCGCTATGCGAAACTGTGTTCCAATTGTCAAAATTGTCTCATTTATATTGTCATCCAAGTGATCCCAAAATCATGAAAAATATATTTTCAGTCATAGTGTTCCTATTCACTTAATACTCCACCCTGACTCCATGCAATTGGGGTTCATGTAGCTTCATTAAAACAATCAACTAGAGTATTTTGTTGTGATTTTATTAATTGGATATTTTAAGCGTATACAGTAAATACATCATTTAGACATAGTCTTCCATCCTTTGTAATTGGTTTATTTGAATCTTAATATTTATTTGAATCATAATATTTGCAATATTGCCAGGTTCTTGTCTTTTAGTAATCATGCAATTATATTTTCTTCTCGTCAGGTCATAGATGAGATCTATCGTGTGCTTCGATATGTGAACTCGACCAGAGCTCCACAGCGAGCTCATGAGGTTCTGCAAGAATTAAGGGACATCTCCTCCATGGCAATGGAGTATTTTGATGAGAAGATTGTTCCCATTCTGAAGAAAAAGCTGCCTGGAGCTGACTTGTCTGGACGACTCATTGGCTCCCCTCCTGGTAGTCTTGTTCTCTATGATTTAAAATATTTATGTGTTTCTTCTCTCTAAATTTCAGATGCCTTATGAAAACATACCAAAGACTGAACTTTAATTGGAAAAAAAATAAACAGATGGACATACAGATGGCCACACTTTTTCAGAATGCAAGCTAGTTATAAAATAACCCATCCATCCATCCATTAGCTACCGCTTTGACCAGGGTCGGGTCGCTGGGGCAGCATGCGTGGGAGGCGTCTTGGAGGCATCCTAACCAGATGCCCGACCCACTTCAATTGGCTCCTCTCAATGCAGAGGAGTAGCGGCTCGACACCAAATCCCTCCTGGATGACCGAGCTTCTCACCCTATCTCTAAGGAAGAGTCCGGAATTTTGAATTTAGCCTATATTAGTTTAACATTGTTATTCACTGACCACCTGGCATTGTTTTAACAAAGACCTTTTCAGTAAACCATGCATTAGAAATATTTGTGCAGCTAGGATGAGCTGACCCTGACAGGTTAGCGAGTTCACTTTCACTCTTTATAGTTTTGGCTCCCTTTGGGTTATAGTTTTGCCTCCCTTTGGGTTGTACATTTTCTACACTTCACTGACTGGTACTTACCAAACATGTTAAACAGAGAACTGTTTCTTTAATGTCTTTAGGTCTGGTTATCATCGTGTAGGCATTCACTCCCAATGAGTGAATAAGAATCTTCACTTTTACGTGTCCCGTCACAGTCTCATAGAGCACACCTAACTGTTCTCTTAAGATTCATGTCTTTTAAGCATCAAATAATGGAAACCTAAATACAAGACAGTTCGATCTCCAGATTTTTTTATCTATTCCGTCTAAATCCTAAAAATTCCACAACAGATGCAATGCTGAGGTTCCCAAACCAGACCCCCTCAACGCTTTGTTTGCGCCTAGAAATTCTGTCCATAAAAGTAACAAACAGAATTGTTGACAAAGGCAGCCCTGCCTTGGCGCGGAGTCCAACCCTCACTAGAAACGGATTTGACTTACTGCCAGATATGCGAACTAAACTCTGACATCGGTCACAGAGGGACTGAACAGCCCGTATCAGGGTGTCCGATATCCCATACCACCGAAACACCCCCCACAGAGCTCCTCGAGGGACACAATCGAATGCCTTCTCCAAGCACATGTAGACTGGTTGGGTGAACACCCATGCACCCTCGAGGATCCTGCCATAGAGCTGCTCCGCTGTTCTACGACCAGGACGAAAACCACACTGCTCCTCCTGAATCTGAGATCCAACCTCCTGATGGACCTTCCTCTCCAGCACCCAGGAATAGACCTTACAGGGGAGGCTGAGGAGTGTGATCCCTCTGTAGTTGGAACACACCCTACGGTCCCCCTTCTTAAAAAGGGAGATCACCACCCTAGTCTGCCAATCCAGGGGCACTTTACCCAATGTCCACGCGATGTTGTAGAGGCGAGTCAACCAAGACAGCCCCACAACATCTAAAGCCTTTAGAAACTCCGAGTGGATCTCATCCACTCCTGGGGCCTTTCCGCCAAGGGTTTTTTTGACCATTTCGTTGACTTCAACCCTGGAGATAGAGGAGCCCACCTCAGAGCTTCCAGACTCTGCTTCCTCAAAAGAAGACTTGTCGGAGGGATTGAGGAGGAGGTCTTCGAAGTATTCTGCCCACCGGCTCACAATGTCTCGAGTTGAGGTCAGCAGCGCCCCATCTCCACTGTACACAGTGGTAATGGTGCACTACTGCTTCCCCCTCCTGAGACGCCGGATGGTGGACCAGAATTTCCTCTAATCTGTCCAGAAGTCGCTTTCCATGGCCTCACCAAACTCCTCCCACACCCGAGTTTTTGCCTTGGCGACTGCTGAAGCTTCAGTCCACTTGGCCAGCCAGTACCTATCAGCTGCTTCCATAGTCCCACAGGCCAAAAGGCTCGATAGGACTTGGTCCGGAGATTGCCACCATGACAAGCACTGACCACCTTTTGGCCACAACTCCGGTCAACGATGTAGGCAAAAAATATGGTCCATTTGGACTCAATGTGCCCTGCCTCCCCCAGGACGTGGGAGAAATTCTGCCTGTGGCAGCGTCTGTCAGGTCTGACCGGCATCGGCATTCTCCTCCACCATCGGAGCCAACACACCACCGGGTGGTGATCAGTTCGCAGCTCCACCCCTCTCTTCACACGAGTGTCCAAAACATGCAGTCACAAATCTGATGGTACGATCACAAAGTTGACCGTCCAACTGTGGCTTAGGGTCTCCTGGTGCACACACTTCGTGCACATATGGACACCCGCATGTTTCAACATGGTGTTTGATATTGAGAATCCGTAATGAGCACATAAGTCAAAAAACAAAGCACCACTCTGGTTCAGATCAGGGGGGGTTAACATTCCTCCCAATGACGCCCCTCCAGGTCTCACGGTCACTGTCCATGTGAGCATTGAAGTCCCCTAGAAGGACAAGGGAATCACCGGAGGGAGTGCTCTCCAGCACGCCCTCCAAGGACTCCAAAAAGGGTGGGTACTCTGAACTGCTGTTTGGTGCACAAGCACAAATCACAGTCAGGAAAGGCGGAGGGAGGGTACCATCTCGTCCACTGGGGTAAACCCCAATGTACAGGTGCTGAGCCAGGTGGTAATCAGTATGCCCACACCTGCACTGCGCCTCTCACTGCGGGCAACTCCAGAGTGGAAGGGAGTCCAACCCCTCTCAAGAGGACTCTCAAGCTGTCTGTGGAGGTGAGTCCGACTATATCTAGCAGAACTTTTCGGCCTCACACGCAAGATCAGGCTTCTTCCTTGTCAGAGAGGTGACATTCCATATCCCAAGAGCTAGCTTCTGCAGCCGGGGTATGGAGAGCCAAGGTCCCCGTCTTTGGCTGCTGACCAGCTCGCACTGCACCTGACCCCTATGGTCCCTCCCACAGGCGGTTAGCTGATGGGAAGGGGGAACCACGTTACCACTTCGGGCTGAGCCTGGCCGACATCAACCTCTATTTGGACATCGACATCAGAGGTGTGTCAGCCCTACAAGGAGCACATCTTAACATCCAACAACCTCTATTTGGACATCGGGGACAGCACCTCTGGATTTGCGGACTGGGGGGATGGTCCCGCTTTTTAAGAAGGGGGACCAGAGGGTGTTTTCAAACTATTGAGGGATCACACATTCTCAGCTTCTCTGGTAGAGTCTATTCTGGGGTGCTGGGGAGGGTTTGTCAGGGGGTCGAATCTCGGATTCGGGAGGAACAGTGTGATTTTTGTCCTGACCGTGGAACAGTGGACCAGCCCTACACCCTTGTCAGAATCCTCAAGGGTGCGTGGGAGGTCGCCCTACATGTGTTTTGTTGACTTGGAGAAGGCGTCCGACAGTGTCCCTTGGAGAGTTCTCTGGGGGTTGCTTCGGGAGTACAGGGTACCGAATCCCTTGAATAAGGGCTGTTCGGCCCCTTTACCTTATGTCAAGGGGCCGAGTGTGAAGTGGCTGGGATAAAGATCAGCACCTCCAAATCAGAGACCATGTATCCCCAGTTGAAAAAGGGTGTAGTGCCCTCTCCAGGTTCGGGATGAGGTCCTACCTCATGTGGAGGAGTTTAAGTATCTTGGGGTCTTGCTGACTAGTGAGGGTAGGATGGAATGGGAGTTTGATGATGCAGCGTCTGCCGCGTTGCAGACTCTGTACCTGTCTGTTGTGATAAAGAAAGGCAAAGCTCTCATTCACCGGTTGATCTGCATCCCTGCCCTCATCTATGGTCACGAGCTGTGGGTCGTCCAAAAGAACAAGAGCCCGTGAAAGGCGACCAAAATAAGATTCCTCCGGCGGGGGTCCAGGCTTTCCTTAAGAGATAGGGTGGGAAGCTCAGTCATCTGGGAGGGGCTCAGCATTGAGCCACTGCTCCGGATTGAGAGGAGCCAGTTGGGGTGGTTTGGGCATCTTTTTCAGATGCTTCCCGGACGCCTCCCTGGTGAGGTGTTCCGGGCATATCTCAAGGGGAGGAGGACCCAGGGACTATGTTTCTCGGCTGGCTTGCGAACGCCTGAGGATACTCCTAGAAGAGTTGGACAAAGTGGCTGGGGAGAGGGAAGTTTGAGCTTCGCTGCTCCAACTACTGCCCCTATGACTCGACCCCGGAATGCACTGTTAGAAAATGAATCTATGGATGGATATAAGGCACAGCAGCATTTTTGTCACGGATAAGCCGCACCGGCCTTTAACCTGCAGGTTGTAACATCAGATATAGATGCGAAAAGATGGTTTATGGCAGTTTCTTTTTTAATTGATTTTAAATTTTATTTCAAAGGAATCATACCTTCAACAGACGGAACATGCCTGCATGTTTAGCACCAACATATTTAGAGAAAATAGATGGATGGATGTTTTCAACATAACACTGTCACAATACTGTTAAATAAGCAGTTCAAACTCAAAATCAATACTTCAATACCGTCTTCTTTCTCAATTTGTGGTTGATTATTTTAGGGAACATAAACACATTGCACATAATTCATTTATATAATCATGCATGTATACAAATATATACAACAAATTTCACAAACATTTATACAAGTTCCTACACAATTTATATGAAAACATTTATTAATAAATATATTTTTATTAGACAATTTATTTAAATTTCTTTTTGAGCCCATACATTAATTCACACTTTTTCAGTTTTACTTCATAGTTGTTCCATAAATTGACACCTTGAATAGAACTACACACATTTGCTTTACAGGTAGATTGTCTCCTGGTGGCTAGTAAAAAAAAGAAAAGAAAAAAAATACTGCAGAAAAGCCGCAGAGGACTATAAACCGCAGGGCTCAAATCACAAGAAAAAAGTTGCGGCTTATAATCCAAAAAAATAAGGATACAAATGTAACAGTCAATGTGCGAACCAGATACAAGAACAGAGTACTAATGCATTTTATTTCTTTCAGTGGCAGGCACATCAAGTTCTTTAAGCACCATGTCCTTGCTGGCCAAGAATGCCACATCACGCACTGAGATGACCAAGGTGCAGCAGCAGGTGAAGGTCAACGGAGCATCTGTGACAGTTTTGCGGCGGGAGATGCAAGAAATTCGTGTCAAGCAGTTAGAGCAGCAGAAGCAGCTTCAGGACCAAGAGCAGAAGTTGCTTGAACAGACACAGGTCATTGGTGAACAGACCGCCCGCCTTGCCGAACTGGAACACAAACTACGTGAACTAATGGACAGTAGTGTTATGGGAGGATCCACGGCAAGAACATCTGTCCCCTCCACGTCCATCACTGCTGCTGTGCCATCCACTGCATCCGTTCTTCCTGCCAGGGTGTTGGCAAGTGGCAGGGCAGAAGCCCCTTCTACAGCCAGAGAACTGACTTGTGAAGGAGAGATATCACTGAAACGCACAAGAAAAACCTCTGATCTTTTACGAAAATCAAAACGTTTGTGCAGCAAAAAATGAAAGTATTATAAAAATATTCTGGTTCTAACATTAGACTGCTTATTCTTCATCTCAATTTGATTTCTCTCATGTTATCTTGATTGATTCTTTTTTGATTGAGTTCTTAATTCATGACGTCAAAGCTTCACTTGAAAATCTAAGTATAAAAAAATTGTCAGATGTTTAAAACTAAATAAACAACAACAAATTCAGTTGGAAAAAATTCGAGAGAATTTGGAATGGAGCTACTTCCTGCTGTAGTTGGGGTATGGCGAATCTATGCGCTTTATCAATTTCCTAAGTTGGCTACTAGCTGGTGGGACCATGGGAGTGAAAAACCTCGATGTACCAAATAAATTGACCAAGATGTCCTCCAAGGTCTTCAAATAGCTGTCTCATGGGTTACGGGAGCGAGAATAATCGGTGAAACTAATAAATTGACGGAGATGGCCGCCCTTCGAGAAGGATAGCAGGGACGAGGATCTGTGGTGTACCTAATCAATTTTCCAAGATGCCACCCAGGCATGGGAATGAGAATCTTCCGAGTTACCTAATAAATTGACAAAGAGGGCCACCATACATGTGGACCATGGGAGTAAGAATATTCACACTCACTGACACACATTCCTCCTATCAAATCAGTCGCAGTGGGATCCCAGTATTCATAACAGTTACGCCCACAGAATGTCCGGCTGTGTGCTCGCATTAAAGCACGTCGGCAAAGCAATAAATGCACACATTTTCATTTAATTGTTTTCTACAGTGAAACATATCTGGTAAATGAAACGTTGGTGTTTACTTGGCCGACTGCAAATCTCTCAACTTCGGAACCAAAATGAAACGAATACCTCTACACGTGGCAAGGGCTATTTAAACTGGGATTTTTCGCCCCTCTGTGTGTGTAAAAGAATTCTGTTCAAATAACTGTTTCTTCAAAAACAATTTGCTGCTCCATGAATCCGCATAGTGCAGTTATTCATTCATAAACACACCAAGCTACTCGGCGACAGTAGTTTTCCCTAATTCTTTGCAGAAAACCTCCGCGCCTCTTAGGGAGGGAAATAGCATAAAGTGATGATGTAAGTCACAATGCGGATCCATAGGATTTGGCAAATCTTCACTTTGGTCAGAGTTTTTGAGACCTTCGGATTTATTGGGAAAAAAACAAACGGGTATATACAGCAGATAGGACGAACGGGAGACATTTACTGACCGTTTGAATAATCCTGGCTACACGTGGACTGTGCCCAAAAGATGTGCACAACCTTCAGGGTGGTGGGTGTACAGTTGCGGAAGAATTTCTTTGGTCGTCATCAGCAAGTCAGTCATCTGTTCGGGTTTGGCTGGTGTGAAAGATCAGAATTAGCAATGAAGGGGGAAAAAAAAACGTTGAGGCTGTTTAGAGTGACAAATCGACATTGTAGCATGGTTAAAAGTTTCAAAAAGTTAACTTTTCATAATAGGGCTCCTTTAAAATATATTGATTGATCTCTGGTGCTACCTAGTGGTTTTGATTTTGGAATCTAGCGATGCCTTTTTTTTAATTGATTTATCTTATAATTATTATAGTTTATATTCTTATTGTTTTATTTTTATTTTATTTTTGTTTTTGACATAAACAATTCCGCACATAAAATGAATTAAATATGGCTGAAGAAAATGGATGAATGGGTGGATGATGACTACTTCGAGATTCGAACCTGGCCCGCTGATGTTTCAGCTAGAACGGCATAAACTGACCCCCATTTATTGTGTGAAAGTGCAACCTTCACACATATGTTATTCCTGTCGGGCATTTTCTTTATTATGGTGTGAAGGTGGAACCTTCACACATATGTTATTCCAGTCGGCCATTTTCTTTATTGTGTGAAGGTGGAACCATCACACATATGTTATTCCTGTCGGCCAATTTCTTGTGTGAAGGTGAAACCTTCACAGTTATGTTTTTCTCCACCTTTATTGTGTGAAGGTGAAACCTTCACACTTATGTTTTTCTCCACCTTTATTATTATTATTATTTTTTTTATTATTCCGACCGTTTTTTAGGTTCGTTTTAACTCTTTCCCAGTTCATTCATTTCATACCGTTCAAATTTCATATCATTCCACATATTCATGTTTAGTGCGGGTCTATTTTTCAAGTTTAAACTTTTCGTTTTCCTACAATTTAAGTTTTTGTACCGTAAAAATGGCCTAATGTTAAGTGAATGGGGTGGTCTTCGTACTTTATTTTTAAACTTTAACGGTTTCTGCATTTCCCGTGTCCCCGTGGCTCATGGGTATTGTGTGACGTATTCCAACTTCATGTTCGTGGGTTCAATTCCAGGTTGCGTCTTTTTGCACATTCAGTTTTTTTTTTCAGTTAATTCCATATTTTCTTTTGGTTTCAACTCCTTCCCAGTTCATCCAATTCATGCCGTTCAAACTCCATATCATTCCACATATTCATGTGAAGTGCTTTTGTATTTTTCAAGGTTCAACTATTCATCGTTTTCCTACAACTCACGTTTTTTTATACTATTCATATTTAAAGTATTTAGCCTTTTCAAACTGTTCTTACTTTCATTTCATCTTACTTTTCATTCCACAGTTCAACTTTTTTCAGTTTTTTAACTTTGTATTATTCGTAGTTCTTCACAGACTCTCGTTCAAACATACTTCATTCTCTTTATTTAAAGCTTTCACAGTGTGGGTTGACATCGCCCCCCCGTGGCCCAGTGGTAGAGTTGTCATCTTCAACATGTCCGTGTCCCGGTTCGGGCAAATCGCGTTTCACGTTTACAGTTGTTTTTTCTCTTCTGCTTTTACTTCGGATCATCCACACTTTGTTTTTTATAATTCAAACATTCGTTTTTTTTTCAGTTTTCAACTTTGTGTTATTCATATTTTTTCCACAGTTTAACTTTTTTCAATTTTTCATTTTTGTATTATTCACATTTCTTCACATTAACATTATTCCACAGTTCACTTTCAGCTACAATTCAAGTTTTTCTACCGTAAAAATGGCCTAATGTTAAGTGAATGGTGTAATTCAAAAACATGCAGGATACAAGCCCTCGAGGACTGGAGTTTGACACCTATAGTTTAGTTACACAAAGTACTCCATTTCCCAAGATGCCATTGGGGCGGCCATCTTAGACCACTGAAGACTCCAACTCCCATCTGCCCTCATGGGCGGCCATCTTGGATATTTTATTAGCCGTCTCATTACCTCTCACTACTGCTTCCACTTAGTACAGCATCTGGCTTGGTTAACTCAGCTTGATTCATACATTCAGTTTTTTTCAGTTTTTCAACTTTGTATTATTCATATTTAAAGCAGTAAAAAAACTGAAAAAGTTGGATTAGGGATCATTTTTAAACTCCTGATAATGAATAATCATTTGAATGAGGTGGATTGAATGAGGTGGATTGTGGATTGATGTGAAACAGTGAAGAATTGTGAAAAATAAATATTGTATTTTCTATTCTGCTTTTACTTCGGATCATCCACACTTTTTTATGATTCAAACATCCTTTTTTTTTTCAGTTTCTCAGTTTTTCAACTATGTAGGATTCATAATTTTTCACAGATTCACATCATTCTACAGTTTAACTTTTTTCAGTTTTTCATTCATCTTCAAATTCCACAGTTCAACTTTTTTTTAGTTTTTCAACTTTGTATTCATATTTCTTCACAGATTCACATCTTTCAATCGTTCCACATCATTCCACTTTTCACCTCCCAAACCTTCAACGGTTTCACCTTCACACGCAATTTCTTCAGAAATTGCACATTTTCTAGTTATTATTTTCTGCTTTTTATTATTTCGACCGTTTTTTAGGTTCGTTTTAACTCCTTCCCAGTTCATCCAATTCATTCCGTTCGAACTTCATATCATTCCACATATTCATGTTAAGTGCGGGTCTATTTTTCAAGTTTCAACTTTTCATCGTTTTCCTACAATTTAAGTTTTTGTACCGTAAAAATGGCCTAATGTTAAGTGATTGGAGCGTTCTTCCTACTTCCTTTTAAAGCGTTCATGGTTTCGTAATTTCTTGTGTCCCCGAGGCTCAGTGGTAGTGTTGACGTATTCCCACTTCAAGTTCGTTGGTTAGATCCCAGGTTGCGTCTTTTCACACATTCAGTGTTTATTTTTTTCAGTTAATTCCGTTTTTTCTTTTCGTTTCAACTCCTTCTCAGTTCATCCGATTCATGCTGTTCAAACTTCATATCAATCCACAGATTCATGTGAAGTGCTTTTGTATTTTTCAAGTTTCAATTATTCATCGTTTTCCTACAATTCACGGTTTTTTATACTATTCACATTTAAAGTATATAGCCCTTTCAAACTGTTCTTACTTTCATTTGATCTTACTTTTCATTCCACAGTTCAACTTTTTTCAGTTTTTTAATTTGGTACTATTCGTACTTCTTCACAGATTCACGTTCAAACACACCTCATTCTCTTTATTTAAGGCTTTCACAGTGCTGTTTGACCTTCCCCCGCCGTGTCCCAGTGGTAGAGTTGCCGTCTTCAGGATGTGCGCATCCTGGTTTGAGCCCCGGTTCGGGCAAATCTCGTTTCACGTTTACATTTTTTTTTCTGTTCTGCTCTTACTTCGTATTATTCACTTTATTATTCACAGTTTTTTTTTTTTCAGTTTTTCAACTTTGTGTTATTCATATTTTTTCACACATTCACATCAATTCCACAGTTCAACTTTTTTCAATTTTTCAACTTTGTATTATTCATATTTCTTCACATTAACATTATTCCACAGTTCAAATTTCAACTACAGTTCAAGTTTTTCTACTGTAAAAATGGCCTAATGTTACTTCGTATTAATGACTTTATTATTCAAACATTGTTTTTTTTTTCAGTTTTTCAACCTTGTGTTATTCATATTTTTTCACACATTCACATCATTCCACAGTTAAACTTTTTTCAAATTTTCAACTTTGTATTATTCATATTTCTTCACATTAACCTTATTCCACAGTTCAACTTTCAACTACAATTCAAGTTTTTCTACCGTAAAAATGGCCTAGTGTTAAGTGAATGGTGTGATTCAAAAACATGCAGGATACAAGCCCTCGAGGACTGGAGTTTGACACCTATAGTTCAGTTACACAAAGTACTACATTTCCCATAATGCCATCGGGCGGCCATCTTAGACCACCAAAGACTCCAACTCCCATCTGCCCTCATGGGCGGCCATCTTGGATATTTTATTTGACGCGTCATTACCTCTCACTACTGCTTCCACCTAGTATAGCATCTGGCTTGATTAACTCAGCTTGATTCATACATTCAGTTTTTTTCAGTTTTTTTCAGTTTTTCGGCTATTGGGTGGGGGTACCATGGTAGAGTGCAACGTGTACCTGAACAGTAGTCCATGAAGGTCTCATGCTCACATAATGAATGACCCCATAGAAAATGAATGGATTCTTTGTGACTACAGAATGAGGAATTGTGAGTAAAATTTTAAGTTCTGGGAAGCTACCCCTTTGGAATGGCGGGAATTGGGGGAATCGATTAAGTGAAAAAACTTCAAAAAGTAAGAAAAAAAGTACACTTGAAGTTCAAATTCTGAATTTTGGGGGATTATATTTAATAGTTTGGATGTTCAACATTTGGAGAGTGTTGATTTTATTGTTCTGAGTGTCCAAAGTGTCCAAGTGTGCCAAGTGTCCAAGATGGCCGCTTGATGACCCCATGGGAAATGGAGTACTTTGTCGACCTAAACAGTAGTCCACGAAGGCTAAATCCCCACACAATGAATGACCTCATTGAAAAAAGAATTGGTTCATTAAAGGTACAGTATGTGAAATTGTGGGAAAAGTTTGAATTCTGGGAAGAGGAAAATGGATACAGGTTTGGAATGGCGGGCATCAGGGGAATCAATTAAAGTTGGAATGGTAGAAATCGGAGCAGGAATGGCAAAGATAAGGGAAAAACTAAAAAAGTGGAATTGTGGGTAATTTTTGATTTGTGGGTAAAAATGGAATGGTGGGCATCGGGGGAATCGATTAAAATTGGAAGGGTCAGAATCGGGTGAAGACTGGCAAAGATAGAAGGGAAAAACTGAATGAGATGTCTGATCATATATCCAAGATGGCCGCCCCTCAGGGCTGATAGGAAATGGAGTCTCAGTGTACATGGGCAAGTGTCCAAGATGGCCGCTTGACGACCCCATGGGAAACAGAGTACAGTGGTACCTCGGTACTCGACCATAATCCGTTCTGAGGTGGTGGTCGAGCACCGATTTGTTCGAACACCAAAACCAATTTTCCCATAAGAAATAATGGAAAGTATGTGTCAAAGTCAAAGTCAAGTTTATTGTCAATTTCTTCACATGTGCTTAACATACAAAGGAATCGAAATAGCGTTTCTCACTATCCTCTGCGTTTTACATGTACACAAGACAACGCATCGTCGGGAGAGCGAGTGGCCGCTGCGTATACACGCGCCGCCATCTTATGTATGTGGTAGTACTGAATAATTAGACATGCTTGTGGTAGCGATGCAGTCAAAGCCAACCAAGGCGTAGAAGCAGGTGGCGGCACCAGACAGGATGCCGGCGAGGCCAAACGGAGCAAATCCGAGATGATGACGAAGCCCAGCACCACCAGATTGATGCCGGTGAAGATCTTGTTGACCAGCGCAGATTCGCTCACGCCGAAAGCAAGCAGGCCGGTTAGCAGGAGCACCAGAATGAGCGCAAACAGGTCAGGGTATTCTGCGTGCTAACGCTCCTGGTCCCGTCAGTGGCCTCCACGGTCAGGTTGTAGTTGGACTTCTGCTCGGCGTCCAGCGGCCTGGCCACAATTAGGGTTCCGCTGGCCTTACCCACGTCGAAGCGGCTGTCGTAGTTTCCGCCTGTGATCTCGAACCAGACGTCGAAGCGGCTGTCATAGTTACCGCCTGTGATCTCGAACCAGACGGGAACGTCCGAGGACATAACGCTCAACGCCACACGAACCGAACTTTCGTCCTGGGCCAACGAGGGAGTTACTCCTTCCATGATGACGCTAGCTAACTGCGACGCGAGGTTGGACACTCGTACACCGCGTTCATATTTTGCTATAATTTCCTTCTTCGGTTCAATAGTGGTCCTCATTGTTTTCCTCTTTGCCTTCCCCTTATCACTGTCTTTCTTTGGACCCATTATTAAGGGCTAGAGCAACACGAAATCCGTTTAAATCCGGGAAGAAATACTCGAACAAACGTCTTACTCCGCTGGCGGTCTGAGTTGAACTGGCGCTTACCCGCTGGCCGAGAAGGGCCAAGGAGCGCGTTCGGGTCGGCTCGGCTCGGCTAGTCGAGAACCGAAAATCTGTTCGAGGTCCGATGCATTACCTACTTGAATTTTTTGGTTGAGCACCGATTTGGTCGAGTATAGAGGCGGTCGAGTACCGAGGTACCACTGTACTTTGTCTACCTAAACAGTAGTCCACGAAGGCCAAACGCCCACACAATTCATTGAAAATGAATTGGTTCATTAAAGGTACAGTATGTGGAATTGTGGGAAAATTTAGAATTCTGGTAAGAGGTAAATGAATACACCAATGAATTGGCAGGGATGAATGGAATCGATTAAAGTTGGAACGGTGGGAATCGGATGAAGAATGGTGAAGACAGAAGGTTACAATGTTTTGGCAAGAACAATTAAACTGAGGAATTATGGGTAAAAAAATGGGAAAAACTTGAAATTTTTGGTGCGAGGGTGTTCTTGGCAATCTATCCCATAATGGGAAACACCTAAAGTTGGAACGATAAGTATAGGTCGGACGCAAATGGAGATATCACAAGAGGAAACAAAAAATCTGATTTTTCGCGGGTTTTAGGGGGCTATTACTTATGCAAAACAGATGCTTTATGGGTAAATGACACCCGGAGGTCATTGGCAGGGTCAAGATGAACGGTCAAACGCTGAATCAGACTGAATCGGACAAACACCTGTAGTCATTAAGTGAAAAAAACAACAATTCTTTGAATTGTGTAAAATATCACAAAATTTCAAAAAGTGAGAAAAAAAGTACACTCAAACAACAAATTCTGAATTTTGGGGGATTATATTTCATAGTTTGGATGTTCAACATTTGGAGAGAGTCGTTTTTATTGTTCTGAGTTAACCAAGATGGCTGCCATCCTGGGTGGAAGTTGGGCTGAGCGCTCATGAGATGTCTGATCAGATATCCAAGATGGCCTCCCCTGAAGAATGATGGGAAATGGAGTCTCAGTGTATGTAGCCAAGTGTCCAAGATGGCCACCTGATGACCCCATGGGAAATGGAGTACTTTGTCTACCTAAACAGTAGTCCACAAAGGCCAAACCCCAACACAATGAATGACCTCATTGAAGATGAATTGGTTCATTAAAGGTACAGCATGTGGAATTGTGGGAATATTTTGAATTATGGGAAGAGGAAAATGGATACACGAATGGAATGGCGGGCATCAGGGGAATCGATTAAAGTTGGAATGGTGGAAATCGGGGAAGGAATGGCAAAGATGTAAGGGAAAAACTGAAAAAGTGGAATTGTGGGTAATTTTTTATTTTTGGGAAAAGGAAAATGGATGCCACCATGGAATGGCGGGAACTGGGGGAATCGATTAAAGTTGGAACGGAGGGAATCGGAGCAGGAATGGCCAAGATAGAAGGTTACAAAGTTTTGGTGAGGAAAATGGGAATGAGGAATTATGGGTAAATTTATTAATATTGTTATGAATTACTGGTTTGTGTGAATATGTGTAATAATGACAATGTGAAATGAATTGGCTGAATGAATTGAATGCAAAATGAGGAAGCTTCAAATAGGAAAAGTAAAATCTGCCTTTTGGAATGAATAACAAATTGTTATAGGTGAAAAATATGGAATTATGGGAAATTATTAATAATTTTGATTTATTGAATTGTTGGGAATGAGCCATAAGGTGGAATGAATAAGTTCAATGTTATGAATATGAAATGGGAAACATCAAAATGTGAAATGTTAATTGTCCCATTGAGAATGAATGGGAAGCCCTCCCATTGGAAATGCATTATGAAATATTGAAGGTGGGAAAAATATGGAATTATGGGAAATTATTGGAAACTATGAATTACTGGAATGATGAGAATGATCCCTAAGGCAAGCTGAATTAGTTAAATTTTGAAAATATGAAATGTAAAAGATGTAATATTGAAATGAAAAATCACCCAATGTAAGTCAATGGCATTTTTGGCGCGGAAAACAGGGAATTGTGGGTAATCTATGAATAATTGGAATTATAAAAATACACGCGCACCGAATGGGAATAAGTGGAATAAGATGAAATTGGAACGGCGTGAATCGGATAAACTGGGAAAGAGATGAAATGTCCCAAAAAACGGCAGAATAATAATAACTAGAATATGTGCAATTCCTGAAGAAATTGCGTGTGAAGGTGAAACACCTGAAGGGAGAGGTTTTGAATTATGTGGAATGGCGGGAATTGGGGGAATCAATTAAAGTTAGAACAGTCGGAATCGGATGAAGAATGGCAAGGATATAAGGGAAAAACTGAAAAAGTGGAATTGTGGGAAAATTTTGAATTCTGGGAAGAAGAAAATGAATACCACTATGGAATGCAGAGACTTGGGGGAATCAAATAAAATTGGAACTGTCGGAATCGAATGAAAAATGGCAAAGATAGAAGGGAAAAACTGAAAAAGTGGAATTGTGGGTAATTTTTGAATTGTGGGTAAACATGTAAGGACGGGCATTGGGGGAATCGATTAAAGTTGGACCGGTGGTAATCGGAGTAGGAATGGCAAAGATACAAGGGAAAAACAGAAGGAATGGAATTGTGGTTAATTTTTTAATTCTGGGAAGAAGAAAATGGATACCACCATGGAATGGCGGGACTTGGGGAAATCAATTAAAGTTGGAACGGTCGGAATCGGATGAAGAATGACAAAGATATAAGGGAAAAACTGAAAAAGTGGAATTGTGGGTAATTTTTGAATCATGGGAAGAGAAAAGGGGATACACAAATGAAATGGTGGGAATTGGGGGAATCCATTAAAGTTGGAACGGTCCGAATCGGATGAAGAATGACAAAAATATAAGGGAAAAACTGAAAAAGTGGAATTGTGGGTAATTTTTGATTAGTGGGTAAAAATGGAATAGCGGGCATCGGGGGAATCGATTAAAATTAGAACGGTCGGAATCGGATGAAGACTAGCAAAGATACAAGGGAAAAACTGAATGAGATGTCTGATCAGATATCCAAGATGGCCGCCCCTGAGGTTTGATGGGAAATGGAGTCTCAGTGTATGTAGTCAAGTGTCCAAGATGGCCACCTGACGACCCCATGGGAAATGGAGTACTCTGTCTACCTTAACAGTAGTCCACGAAAGCCAAACGCCCACACAATGAATGACCTCATTGAAAATGAATTGGTTCATTAAAGGTACAGTATGTGGAATGGTGGGAAAATTTTGTATTCTGCTAAGAGGTAAATGAATACACCAATGAATTGGCGAGGATGAATGGAATCGATTAAAGTTTGAACGGTGGGAATCGGATGAAGAATGGCGAAGACAGAAGGTTACAATGTTTTGGCAAGAACAATTAACTGAGGAATTATGGGTAAAAAATGGGGAAAACTTGAAATGTTTGGTGCGAGGGTGTTCTTGGCAATCTAACCCATAATGGGAAACACCTAAAGTTGGAACGTTAAGTTTAGGTCGGACGCAAATGGAGATATCACAAGAGGAAACATAAAAAATCGGATTTTTCGCGAGTTTTAGGGGGCTATTACTTATGCAAATTAGATGCATTATGGGTAAATGACACTCTGAGGTCATAGGCAGGGTCAAGATGAATGGTTAAACGCTAAATCGGCCTGAATCGGACAAATACCTGTAGTCATTAAAGTGACATTAAAGTTTTTAATGCAAGGGTGTTCTTGGATATTCTTACCCATCATGGGAAACACCTAAAGTTGGAACGATAAGGATAGGTTTAACGCAAATGGAGATATCACAAGAGGAAACATAAAAATCTGATTTTTCGCGAGTTTTAGGGGGCTATTACTTATGCAAAACAGATGCATTGTGGGTAAATGACACTCTGAGGTCATAGGCAGGGTCAAGATGAACGGTTAAATGCTACATCAGCCTGAATCGGACAAACACCTGTAGTCAATTAAGTGAAAAAAACAACAATTTTTTGAATTTTGTAAAATATCACAAAATATCAAAAAGTAAGAAAAAAGTACACTTAAAGTTCAAACTCTGAATTTTGGGGGATTAAATTTATTAGTTTGGATGTTCAACATTAGGAGAGTGTTGTTTTTATTGTTCTGAGTTAACCAAGATGGCCGCCATCTTAGGTGGAAGTTGGGCTGAGCGCTCATGAGATGTCTGATCAGATATCCAAGATGGCCGCCCCTCAGGGTTGATGGGAAATGGAGTCTCAGTGTATGTGGGCAAGTGTCGAAGAACAATTACGGGAAACACCTAAAGTTGGAACGACCAGTATAGGTCCAACGCAAATGGAGAAAACGCAAGAGGTAATCTAAAATAGCTTATATTATACAGGTTAAGCGGGCGGCCATTATCGAACTTCGGAAAATCGTCTCTATTCGCTTATCGGAATGTCGGAGCGTCGCGGCGTTATCATTAAAAATCCACAACGATGGTCCATGAGTTAGGTGGTTCCGCTCATTTCCACGTGAGGGTTTCCAAAAAAACTTTTTTTTCCCACTTTTTTCCACTTTTCCCCATTCAAAGTGAATGGGCTGCAGCGAGAGCTTGTCAAATGTCCAAGATGGCCGCCTTACAGGGGTGTATGGGAGCTGTAGTATTTGATGTAGGTCAGAGTTCATCCAAGACGGCCGCTGGGTGGGGGTACCATGGTAAACAGAGTACAACGTGTACCTGAACAGTAGTCCAAGAAGGTCACATGCTCACAGAATGAATGACCCCATAGAAAATGAATGGATTCTTTGTGACTACAGAATGAGGAATTGTGGGTAAAATTTTAAGTTCTGGCAAGCTACCCCTTTGGAATGCCGGGATTTGGGGGAATCCATCAAAGTTGGAACGGTGGGAATCGGAGTAGGAATGGCCAAGATAGAAGGTTACAAAGTTTTGGTGAGAAAAATGGGAATGAGGAATTATGGGTAAATTTATTAATATTGTTATGAATTACTGGTTTATGTGAATATTTGTAATGATGACAATGTGAAATGAATTGGCTGAATGAATTGAATGCAAAATGAGGAAGCTTCAAGTAGGAAAAGTAAAATCTGCCTTTGGGAATGAATAACAAATTGTTATAGGTGAAAAATATGGAATTATGGGAAATTATGAATAATTTTGATTTATTGAATTGTTGGGAATGAGCCATAGGGTGGAATGAATAAGTTCAATGTTATGAATATGAAATGGGAAACATCAAAATGTGAAATGTTAATTGTCCCATTGAGAATGAATGGGAAGCCCTCCCATTGGAAATGCATTATGAAATATTAAAGGTGGGAAAAATATGGAATTATGGGAAATTATTGGAAACTATGTATTACTGGAATGATGAGAATGATCCCTAAGGCAAGCTGAATGAGTTAAATTTTGAAAATATGAAACGTAAAAGATGTAATATTGAAATGAAAAATCACCCAATGTAAGTCAATGGCACTTTTGGCTCGGAAAACAGGGAATTGTGGGAAATCTATGAATAATTGGAATTATAAAAATACACGCGCCCCGAATGGGAATAAGTGGAATAAGATGAAATTGGAACGGCGTGAATCGGATAAACTGGGAAAGAGATGAAACGTCCCAAAAAACGGCAGAATAATAATAATAACTAGAAAAAGTGCAATTTCTGAAGAAATTGCGTGTGAAGGTGAAACCGTTGAAGGTTTGGGAGTTGAAAAGTGGAATTATGTGGAACGATTGAATGGTGTGAATCTGTGAAGAAATATGAATACAAAGTTGAAAAACTGAAAAAAAGTTGAACTGTGGAATTTGAAGATGAATGAAAAACTGAAAAAAGTTGAACTGTAGAATGATGTGAATCTGTGAAAAATTATGAATCTTACAAAGTTGAAAGACTGAGAAACTGAAAAAAACCAATGTTTGAATCATAAAAAAGTGTGGATGATCCGAAGTAAAAGCAGAAGAGAAGAAAAACAACTATCAACGTGACACTTGATTTGGCCGAACCGGGACTCGAACCAGAGTACGGACATGTTGAAAACGACAACTCTACCGCTGGGCCACGGCGGAGCGATGTCAATTCACACTGTGAAAGCTTTATATAAAAAGAATGAAGCATGTTTGAACGTGAATCTATGTAGAACTACGAATAATACAGTTAAAAAACTGAAAAAAGTTGAACTGTGGAATGAAAAGTAAGATGAAATGAAAGTAAGAACAGTTTGAAAAGGCTAAATACTTTAAATGTGACTAGTATAAAAAAACGTAAATTGTAGGAAAACGATGAATGGTTGAACCTTGAAAAATACAAAGCACTTCACATGAATATGTGGAATGATATGAAGTTTGAACGGCATGAATTGGATGAACTGGGAAGGAGTTGAAAGCAAAAGAAAATACGGAATTAACTGAAAAAAAAAAAACACTGAATGTGCGAAAAGACGCAGCCTGGGATTGAACCCACGAACATGAAGTGCGAATACGGCACACAATTCCCATGAGCCACAGAGACATAGGAAATGCCGAAACCGTTAAAGTTTAAAAATAAAGTACGAAGACCAGCCCATTCACTTAACATTAGGCCATTTTTACGGTACAAAAACTTAAATTGTAGGAAAACGATGAAAAGTTGAAACTTGAAAAATAGACCCGCACTAAACATGAATATGTGGAATGATATGAAGTTTGAACGGCATGAATTGGATGAACTGGAAAAAAGTTGAAACGAACTTAAAAAACGGTCGGAATAATAAAAATAATAATAATAACTAGAATATTTGCAATTTCTGAAGAAATTGCGTGTGAAGGTGTAACCTCTGAAGGCAAAGGTGTTGAATGATGTGGAATGGTGGGAATTGGGGGAATTGATTAAAGTTGGAACGGTCCGAATCGGATGAAGAATGACAAAGATAGAAGTGATAAACTGAAAAAGTGGAATTGTGGGTAATTTTTGAACTCTGGAAAGAAGAAAATTCAAACTACCATTGAATGGGGGGAATTGGATGAATCGATTAAACTTGGAACGGTCGCAATCGGATGAAGAATGGCAAAGGTAGAAGGGAAAAACTGAAAAAGTGGAATTGTGGGAAATTTTTGAATTGTGAGTAAAAATGGAGTGGCGGGCATTGGGAGAATGGATTAAAGTTAGAACGGTAAAAATCGGATGAAGAATGGCAAAGATAGAAGGGAAAAACTGAAAAAGTGGAATTATGGGTAATTTTTGAATTGTGGGTAAAAATGGAGTGGCGGGCATCGGGGGAATTGATGAAAGTTGGAACGGTCAGAATCGGATGAAGAATGGCAAAGATAGAAGGGAAAAACTGAAAAAGTGGAATTATGGGTAATTTTTGAATTGTGGGTAAAAATGGAGTGGCGGGCATCAGGGGAATTGATTAATGTTGGAACGGTCACAATCGGATGAAGAATGGAAAAGATAGAAGGGAAAAACTGAAAAAGTGGAATTGTGGGTAATTTTTTAATTCAGGTAAGAAGAAAATAGATACCACCATGTAATGGCGGGAATTGGGGGAATTGATTCAAGTTGGAACGGTCGCAATTGGATGAAGAATGGCAAAGATAGAAGGGAAAAACTGAAAAAGTGGAATTATGGGTAATTTTTGAATTGTGGGTAAAAATGGAGTGGCGGGCATCGGGGGAATTGATGAAAGTTGGAACGGTCAGAATCGGATGAAGAATGGCAAAGATAGAAGGGAAAAACTGAAAAAGTGGAATTATGGGTAATTTTTGAATTGTGGGTAAAAATGGAGTGGCGGGCATTGGGGGAATTGATTAAAGTTGGAATGGTCAGAATCGGATAAAGAATGGAAAAGATAGAGGGGAAAAACTGATAAAGTGGAATTGTGGGTAATTTTTGAATCATGGGAAGAGGAAAGGGGATACACAAATGAAATGGTGGGAATTGGGGGAATCCATTAAAGTTGGAACGGTGGGAATCGGAGCAGGAATGGCCAAGATAGAAGGTTACAAAGTTTTGGATGAGGAAAATGGGAATGAGGAATTATGGGTAAAAATATGAAAATAGTTATGAATTACTGGAAGGTGTGAATATGAGTAGTATTGATATTGGGGAATGTATTAACTGATTAATGTGAGTGTGAAGTGGAGAAGCTTCAAGTAAAAAATGTTAAATCCACCACTGGGAATGAATTATGAATTGTTATAAATGAAAAATATTGAATTATGGGAAAATATTAATAATTATTAACTGTTACAATGGTGGGAATGAGCCATAAGGCGAAATGTATGAGATAAATGTTATGAATATGAAATAGGAAAGCTCAAAATGTAAAATGTTTAATCTCCCATTGGGAATGAATGGGAAGCCCTCCCATTGGAAATGAATTATGAATATTTGAAGGATGAAAAATATGGAATTATGGGAAAATATTGGAATGTATTAATTACTGGAATGATAGGAAGGATCCCTATAACGAGATGAATAAGTTAAATATTGAAAATATGAAAAGGGAGAGCTGTAATAATGAAACAAAAAATGACCCAATGTAAGTCAATGGGACTTTTTGGGGTGGAAAACCGGGAATTCTGGGAAAACTGTGAATACTTGGAATTCCAAAAATGGAAACGCCCTTCGGGCGCTTAACTGGAATAATGTGAAATTGGAACGGTGTGAATCGGATAAACTGGGAATGAGCTGAAATCCGTCGAAAAACAGGCAGAATAAGAATAATAATAATAATAATAACTAGAATATTTGCAATTTCTGAAGAAATTGCGTGTGAAGGTGTAACCTCTGAAGGCAAAGGTGTTGAATGATGTGGAATGGTGGGAATTGGGGGAATTGATTAAAGTTGGAACGGTCCGAATCGGATGAAGAATCACAAACATAGAAGTGATAAACTGAAAAAGTGGAATTGTGGGTAATTTTTGAAGTCTGGAAATAAGAAAATTCAAACTACCATTGAATGGGGGGAATTGGATGAATCGATTAAACTTGGAACGGTCGCAATCGGATGAAGAATGGCAAAGGTAGAAGGGAAAAACTGAAAAAGTGGAATTGTGGGAAATTTTTGAATTGTGAGTAAAAATGGAGTGGCGGGCATTGGGAGAATGGATTAAAGTTGGAACGGTAAAAATCGGATGAAGAATGGTGAAGATAGAAGGGAAAAACTGAAAAAGTGGAATTGTGCGTAATTTTTGAAATTACGTAAGAAGAAAATAGATACATCATGGAATGGCGGGAATTGGGGGAATTGTTTAAAGTTGGAACGGTCGCAATCGGATGAAGAACGGCAAAGATAGAAGGGAAAAACTGAAAAAGTGGAATTATGGGTAATTTTTGAATTGTGGGTAAAAATGGAGTGGCGGGCATCGGGGGAATTGATGAAAGTTGGAACGGTCAGAATCGGATGAAGAATGGCAAAGATAGAAGGGAAAAACTGAAAAAGTGGAATTATGGGTAATTTTTGAAATTACGTAAGAAGAAAATAGATACATCATGGAATGGCGGGAATTGGGGGAATTGTTTAAAGTTGGAACGGTCGCAATCGGATGAAGAACGGCAAAGATAGAAGGGAAAAACTGAAAAAGTGGAATTATGGGTAATTTTTGAATTGTGGGTAAAAATGGAGTGGCGGGCATCGGGGGAATTCATGAAAGTTGGAAGGGTCAGAATCGGATGAAGAATGGCAAAGATAGAAGGGAAAAACTGAAAAAGTGGAATTATGGGTAATTTTTGAAATTACGTAAGAAGAAAATAGATACATCATGGAATGGCGGGAATTGGGGGAATTGTTTAAAGTTGGAACGGTCGCAATCGGATGAAGAACGGCAAAGATAGAAGGGAAAAACTGAAAAAGTGGAATTATGGGTAATTTTTGAATTGTGGGTAAAAATGGAGTGGCGGGCATCGGGGGAATTGATGAAAGTTGGAACGGTCAGAATCGGATGAAGAATGGCAAAGATAGAAGGGAAAAACTGAAAAAGTGGAATTATGGGTAATTTTTGAATTGTGGGTAAAAATGGAGTGGCGGGCATCAGGGGAATTGATTAAAGTTGGAACGGTCAGAATTGGATGAAGAATGGCAAAGATAGAAGGGAAAAACTGAAAAAGTGGAATTATGGGTAATTTTTAAATTGTGGGTAAAAATGGAGTGGCGGGCATCGGGGGATTTGATGAAAGTTGGAACGGTCAGAATCGGATGAAGAATGGCAAAGATAGAAGAGAAAAACTGAAAAAGTGGAATTATGGGTAATTTTTGAATTGTGGGTAAAAATGGAGTGGCGGGCATTGGGGGAATTGATTAAAGTTGGAATGGTCAGAATCGGATGAAGAATGGCAAAGATAGAGGGGAAAAACTGAAAAAGTGGAATTGTGGGTAATTTTTGAATCATGGGAAGAGGAAAGGGGATACACAAATGAAATGGTGGGAATTGGGGGAATCCACTAAAGTTGGAACGGTGGGAATCGGAGCAGGAATGGCCAAGATAGAAGGTTACAAAGTTTGGTGAGGAAAATGGGAATGAGGAATTATGGGTAAAAATATGAAAATAGTTATGAATTACTGGAAGGTGTGAATATGAGTAGTATTGATATTGGGGAATGTATTAACTGATTAATGTGAGTGTGAAGTAGAGAAGCTTCAAGTAAATAATGTTAAATCCACCACTGGAAATGAATTATGAATTGTTATACATGAAAAATATTGAATTATGGGAAAATATTAATAATTATTAACTGTTACAATGGTGGGAATGAGCCATAAGGCGAAATGTATGAGTTAAATGTTATGAATATGAAATAGGAAAGCTCAAAATGTAAATTGTTTAATCTCCCATTGGGAATGAATGGGAAGCCCTCCCATTGGAAATGAATTATGAATATTTGAAGGATGAAATATATGGAATTATGGGAAAATATTGGAATGTATCAATTACTGGAATGATGGGAAGGATCCCTAAAACGAGTTGAATGAGTTAAATATTGAAAATATGAAAAGGGAAAGCTGTAATAATGAAACAAAAAATGACCCAATGTAAGTCAATGGGCCTTTTTGGGGTGGAAAACCGGGAATTCTGGGAAAACTGTGAATACTTGGAATTCCAAAAATGGAAACGCCCTTCGGGCGCTTAACTGGAATAATGTGAAATTGGAACGGTGTAAATCGGATAAACTGGGAATGAGCTGAAATCCGTCGAAAAACAGGCAGAATAAGAATAATAATAATAACTAGAATATTTGCAATTTCTGAAGAAATTGCGTGTGAAGGTGTAACCTCTGAAGGCAAAGGTGTTGAATGATGTGGAATGGTGGGAATTGGGGGAATTGATTAAAGTTGGAACGGTCCGAATCGGATGAAGAATGACAAAGATAGAAGTGATAAACTAAAAAAGTGGAATTGTGGGTAATTTTTGAACTCTGGAAAGAAGAAAATTCAAACTACCATTGAATGGGGGGAATTGGATGAATCGATTAAACTTGGAACGGTCGCAATCGGATGAAGAATGGCAAAGGTAGAAGGGAAAAACTGAAAAAGTGGAATTGTGGGAAATTTTTGAATTGTGAGTAAAAATGGAGTGGCGGGCATTGGGAGAATGGATTAAAGTTAGAACGGTAAAAATCGGATGAAGAATGGTGAAGATAGAAGGGAAAAACTGAAAAAGTGGAATTATGGGTAATTTTTGAATTGTGGGTAAAAATGGAGTGGCGGGCATTGGGGGAATTGATTCAAGTTGGAACGGTCAGAATCGGATGAAGAATGGCAAAGATAGAAGGGAAAAACTGAAAAAGTGGAATTATGGGTAATTTTTGAATTGTGGGTAAAAATGGAGTGGCGGGCATCGGGGGAATTGATGAAAGTTGGAACGGTCAGAATCGGATGAAGAATGGCAAAGATAGAAGGGAAAAACTGAAAAAGTGGAATTATGGGTAATTTTTGAATTGTGGGTAAAAATGGAGTGGCGGGCATCAGGGGAATTGATTAATGTTGGAACGGTCACAATCGGATGAAGAATGGAAAAGATAGAAGGGAAAAACTGAAAAAGTGGAATTGTGGGTAATTTTTTAATTCAGGTAAGAAGAAAATAGATACCACCATGTAATGGCGGGAATTGGGGGAATTGATTCAAGTTGGAACGGTCGCAATTGGATGAAGAATGGCAAAGATAGAAGGGAAAAACTGAAAAAGTGGAATTATGGGTAATTTTAGAATTGTGGGTAAAAATGGAGTGGCGGGCATCGGGGGAATTGATGAAAGTTGGAACGGTCAGAATCGGATGAAGAATGGCAAAGATAGAAGGGAAAAACTGAAAAAGTGGAATTATGGGTAATTTTTGAATTGTGGGTAAAAATGGAGTGGCGGGCATTGGGGGAATTGATTAAAGTTGGAATGGTCAGAATCGGATAAAGAATGGAAAAGATAGAGGGGAAAAACTGATAAAGTGGAATTGTGGGTAATTTTTGAATCATGGGAAGAGGAAAGGGGATACACAAATGAAATGGTGGGAATTGGGGGAATCCATTAAAGTTGGAACGGTGGGAATCGGAGCAGGAATGGCCAAGATAGAAGGTTACAAAGTTTTGGATGAGGAAAATGGGAATGAGGAATTATGGGTAAAAATATGAAAATAGTTATGAATTACTGGAAGGTGTGAATATGAGTAGTATTCAAATTGGGGAATGTATTAACTGATTAATGTGAGTGTGAAGTGGAGAAGCTTTAAATAAAAAATGTTAAGTCCGCCACTGGGAATGAATTATGAATTGTTATACATGAAAAATATGTAATTATGGGAAAATATTGAAAATTATTAATTGTTACAATAGTGGGAATGAGCCAACAGGCGAAATGTATGAGTTAAATGTTATGAATATGAAATAGGAAAGCTCAAAATGTGAAATGTTTAATCTCCCATTGGGAATGAATGGGAAGCCCTCCCATTGGAAATGAATTATGAATATTTGAAGGATGAAAAATATGGAATTATGGGAAAATATTGGAATGTATTAATTACTGGAATGATAGGAAGGATCCCTATAACGAGATGAATAAGTTAAATATTGAAAATATGAAAAGGGAGAGCTGTAATAATGAAACAAAATATGACCCAATGTTAGTCAATGGGACTTTTTGGGGTGGAAAACCGGGAATTCTGGGAAAACTGTGAATACTTGGAATTCCAAAAATGGAAACGCCCTTCGGGCGCTTTACTGGAATAATGTGAAATTGGAACGGTGTGAATCGGATAAACTGGGAATGAGCTGAAACCCGTCGAAAAACAGGCAGAATAAGAATAATAATAATAATAATAATAAAGAAAATGGCCGAACACAATAACATATGTGTGAAGGTTCCACCTTCACACAATAATAAAGAAAATGGCCGAGCACAATAACATATGTGTGAAGGTTCCACCTTCACACAATAAAGAAAATGGCCGAGCACAATAACATATGTGTGAAGGTTCCACCTTCACACAATAATAAAGAAAATGGCCGAGCACAATAACATATGTGTGAAGGTTCCACCTTCACACAATAAAGGTGGAGAAAAACATAAGTGTGAAGGTTTCACCTTCACACAATAACTAGAAAATGTGCAATTTCTGAAGAAATTGCGTGTGAAGGTGAAACCGTTGAAGGTTTGGGAGTTGAAAAGTGGAATGATGTGGAACGATTGAATGGTGTGAATCTGTGAAGAAATATGAATACAAAGTTGAAAAACTGAAAAAAAGTTGAACCGTGGAATTTGAAGATGAATGAAAAACTGAAAAAAAGTTGAACTGTAGAATGATTTGAATCTGTGAAAAATTATGAATCCTACATAGTTAACAAACTGAGAAAAGTTGAACTGGAATAATGTGAATCTGTGACATTAGGCCTAATGTTAAGTGAATGATGTGATTCAAAAACATGCAGGATATCAGCCCTCGAGGACTGGAGTTTTAAACTCCTGCTAATGAGCTTATCATTTGAATGAGGTGGATTGAATGAGGTGGATTGATGTGAAACAGTGAAGAAATGTGAATAATACAGAGTTGAAAAACTGAAAAAAACTAAAACGTATGAATCAAGCTGAGTTAACCAAGCCAGATGCCGTACTAGGTGGAAGCAGTAGTGAGAGGTAATGAGACGTCTAATAAAATATCCAAGATGGCCGCCCATGAGGGCAGATCGGAGTTGGAGTCTTCAGTGGTCTAAGATGGCCGCCCGATGGCAACATGGGAAATGGATTACTTTGTGTAACTAAACTATAGGTGTCAAACTCCAGTCCTCGAGGGCTTGTATCCTGCATGTTTTTGAATCACACCTGTAATGGAGGTGTCGGAGTAGCGTCCAAACTTGTGACCTCCTTGAAAGGACTGTACTTGACTGATTCAGAGGATCCTCAATCTTATCAGGTTGTCCGGCCAGAACATAAAGACGATGCACACGCTCATGCCACTCTTTATTTGTATATAATGTTCTATTTATTTATCTGGGTTGGTGTGTGTGTGTTTCTGTGTTTGTGTGTTCTGTGTGTGTTCTATGTTTGATTGTGGGTGTGTGGTCTCTGCAAAGGAGAGCAGAGAACATTCACTAAACATTGATAACTAACATAACTAACATTGTACAATATGTTACATCATATGCTCACATGACTCTATATTAGCTTAGAATAACATAAACAACACAGGCAAACATACCGTACAATGATAGGAAGAATGAATTCAACCCAATCGTTCCAAAATGTGCGTTAGGTAGGAAAGGGTTAATGGAGCCGAATAGATTTGAGTGGGCGGTGACGTCACTCCCTTACGGCGTAAGGATCACATTGGCACACACGGCAAACCTGCGACAAACACGCACATTTTGTGGATGAAACTTTAACGTGAATACTAAAAGTGAAGTATGAAAAGTACAGTATATCTGCCTTTAGCAATTATACCAAACTTAGGTGCAATAACAACTTAGACATTAATGGACAAAGTGAAGCAGTGCAAACGTAAACATGTATCCAAAACCACGAACGGACAACATATTCAAACTGTACTTACATTCTCATGGACGCACGGAATAATAATGAAAGGAATTAGATAATCCACAGAATGATAGAAAGCAGAAAAAATGACTGTCCGTTACAACGATACCTGCCGACTGACCCGTGAAAGAGCAAAACAACCTATGATAGTGTAAACAGAGTCCTGATTGGTAGTGGAGGAATGAAACATAACTTGTGATTAGTTGCTAGGCGGTTGCTAGGAAGATCACATGACCACAGGAGAAACATGTCCATACGTAAATAGTAATAACAGAACGATTCAAACACGAAATCGTTAAGTATAATCAGAAACTTCTTAACAACACCATTCACTTAACATTAGACAATTTTTACGGTACAAAAACTTGAATTGTAGCTGAAAGTTGAACTGTAAACGTGAAACGCGATTTGCCCGAACCGGGACACGGACATGTTGAAGATGACCACTCTACCATTGGGCCACTGGGGGGCAGTGTAAGACCACACTAGGGAATGAAGTATTTTTGAACGTGAATCTATGAAGAACTACGAATAATACAAAGTTAAAAAACTGAAAAAAGTTCAACTGTGGAATGAAAAGATGAAATGAAAGTAAGAACAGTTTGAAAAGGCTAAATTCTTTAAATATGAATAGTATAAAAAACGTAAATTGTAGGAAAACGATGAATAGTTGAACCTTGAAAAATAAAAAAGCACTTCACGTGAATATGTGGAATGATATGAAGTTCGAACGGCATGAATTGGATGAACTGGGAAGGAATTGAAACAAAAAAAAAAATACTGAATTAACTGAAAAAAAACACTGCATGTGTGAAAAGACACAGCGGGGATCGAACGCACGAACATGTAGTAGATATACGTCATCAGAACGTCTGAGCCACGGGAAATGACGAAACCGTGAACGCTTTAAAAGGAAGTAGGATGAACGCTCCAATCACTTAACATTAGGCCGTTTTTACGGTACAAAAACTTAAATTGTAGGAAAACGATGAAAAGTTGAAACTTGAAAAATAGACCCGCACTAACTAAAAAAGACTCACACAACTAAAAAATGACGCAGCCTGGGATTGAACCCACGAACATGAAGTGCGAACGCGATACACAAATCCCATGAGCTACGGAGACATGGGAAATATCGAAAACGTTAAAGTTTAAAAATAAAGCACGAAGACCAGCCCATTCACTTAACATTAGGCCATTTTTACGGTACAAAAACTTAAATTGTAGGAAAACGATGAAAAGTTGAAACTTGAAAAATAGACCCGCACTAAACATGAATATGTGGAATGATATGAAGTTTGAACGGCATGAATTGGATGAACTGGGAATGAGTTGAAACGTACCTAAAAAACGGTCGGAATAAAAAAAAAATAATAATAATAATAACTAGAAAAAGTGCAATTTCTGAAGAAATTGCGTGTGAAGGTGAAACCGTTGAAGGTTTGGGAGTTGAAAAGTGGAATTATGTGGAACGATTGAATGGTGTGAATCTGTGAAGAAATATGAATACAAAGTTGAAAAACTGAAAAAAAGTTGAACTGTGGAATTTGAAGATGAATGAAAAACTGAAAAAAGTTGAACTGTAGAATGATGTGAATCTGTGAAAAATTATGAATCTTACAAAGTTGAAAGACTGAGAAACTGAAAAAAACCAATGTTTGAATCATAAAAAAGTGTGGATGATCCGAAGTAAAAGCAGAAGAGAAGAAAAACAACTATCAACGTGACACTTGATTTGGCCGAACCGGGACTCGAACCAGAGTACGGACATGTTGAAAACGACAACTCTACCGCTGGGCCACGGCGGAGCGATGTCAATTCACACTGTGAAAGCTTTATATAAAAAGAATGAAGCATGTTTGAACGTGAATCTATGTAGAACTACGAATAATACAGTTAAAAAACTGAAAAAAGTTGAACTGTGGAATGAAAAGTAAGATGAAATGAAAGTAAGAACAGTTTGAAAAGGCTAAATACTTTAAATGTGACTAGTATAAAAAAACGTAAATTGTAGGAAAACGATGAATGGTTGAACCTTGAAAAATACAAAGCACTTCACATGAATATGTGGAATGATATGAAGTTTGAACGGCATGAATTGGATGAACTGGGAAGGAGTTGAAAGCAAAAGAAAATACGGAATTAACTGAAAAAAAAAAAACACTGAATGTGCGAAAAGACGCAGCCTGGGATTGAACCCACGAACATGAAGTGCGAATACGGCACACAATTCCCATGAGCCACAGAGACATAGGAAATGCCGAAACCGTTAAAGTTTAAAAATAAAGTACGAAGACCAGCCCATTCACTTAACATTAGGCCATTTTTACGGTACAAAAACTTAAATTGTAGGAAAACGATGAAAAGTTGAAACTTGAAAAATAGACCCGCACTAAACATGAATATGTGGAATGATATGAAGTTTGAACGGCATGAATTGGATGAACTGGAAAAAAGTTGAAACGAACTTAAAAAACGGTCGGAATAATAAAAATAATAATAATAATAAAGGTGGAGAAAAACATAAGTGTGAAGGTTTCACCTTCACACAACTAGAAAATGTGCAATTTCTGAAGAAATTGCGTGTGAAGGTGAAACTGTCGAAGGTTTGGGAGTTGAAAAGTGGAATGATGTGGAACAATTGAATGGTGTGTATCTGTGAAGAAATATGAATACAAAGTTGAAAAACTGAAAAAAGTTGAACTGTGGAATTTGAAGATGAATGAAAAACTGAAAAAAAGTTGAACTGTAGAATGATTTGAATCTGTGAAAAATTATGAATCCTACATAGTTAACAAACTGAGAACAGTTGAACTGGAATAATGTGAATCTGTGACATTAGGCCTAATGTTAAGTGAATGACGTGATTCAAAAACATGCAGGATATCAGCCCTCGAGGACTGGAGTTTTAAACTCCTGTTAATGAGCTTATCATTTGAATGAGGTGGATTGAATGAGGTGGATTGTGGATTGATGTGAAACAGTGAAGAAATGTGAATAATACAGAGTTGAAAAACTGAAAAAAACTAAAACGTATGAATCAAGCTGAGTTAACCAAGCCAGATGCCGTACTAGGTGGAAGCAGTAGTGAGAGGTAATGAGACGTCTAATAAAATATCCAAGATGGCCGCCCATGAGGGCAGATTGGAGTTGGAGTCTTCAGTGGTCTAAGATGGCCGCCCGATGGCAACATGGGAAATGGATTACTTTGTGTAACTAAACTATAGGTGTCAAACTCCAGTCCTCGAGGGCTTGTATCCTGCATGTTTTTGAATCACACCTGTAATGGAGGTGTCGGAGTAGCGTCCAAACTTGTGACCTCCTTGAAAGGACTGTACTTGACTGATTCAGAGGATCCTCAATCTTATCAGGTTGTCCGGCAGAACATAAAGACGATGCACACTCTCATGCCACTCTTTATTTGTATATAATGTTCTATTTATTTATCTGGGTTGGTGTGTGTGTGTTTCTGTGTTTGTGTGTTCTGTGTGTGTTCTATGTTTGATTGTGGGTGTGTGGTCTCTGCAAAGGAGAGCAGAGAACATTCACTAAACATTGATAACTAACATAACTAACATTGTACAATATGTTACATCATATGCTCATATGACTCTATATTAGCTTAGAATAACATAAACAACACAGGCAAACATACCGTACAATGATAGGAAGAATGAATTCAACCCAATCGTTCCAAAATGTGCGTTAGGTAGGAAAGGGTTAATGGAGCCGAATAGATTTGAGTGGGCGGTGACGTCACTCCCTTACGGCGTAAGGATCACATTGGCACACACGGCAAACATGCGACAAACACGCACATTTTGTGGATGAAACTTTAACGTGAATACTAAAAGTGAAGTATGAAAAGTACGGTATATTTGCCTTTAGCAATTATACCAAACTTAGGTGCAATAACAACTTAAGACATTAATGGACAAAGTGAAGCAGTGCAAACGTAAACATGTATCCAAAACCACGAACGGACAACATATTCAAACTGTACTTACATTCTCATGGACGCACGGAATAATAATGAAAGGAATGAGATAATCCACAGAATGATTGAAAGCAGAAAAAATGACTGTCCGTTACAACGATACCTGCCGACTACCGGTGAAAGAGCAAAACAACCTATGATAGTGTAAACAGAGTCCTGATTGGTAGTGGAGGAATGAAACACAACTTGTGATTAGTTGCTAGGCGGTTGCTAGGAAGATCACATGACCACAGGAGAAACATGTCCAGACGTAAATAGTAATAACAGAACGATTCAAACACGAAATCGTTAAGTATAATCAGAAACTTCTTAACAACACCATTCACTTAACATTAGACAATTTTTACGGTACAAAAACTTGAATTGTAGCTGAAAGTTGAACTGTAAACGTGAAACGCGATTTGCCCGAACCGGGACACGGACATGTTGAAGATGACAACTCTACCACTGGGCCACTGGGGGGCAGTGTAAGACCACATTGTGAAAGCTTGAAATATAGGGAATGAAGTATTTTTGAACGTGAATCTATGAAGAACTACGAATAATACAAAGTTCAAAAACTGAAAAAAGTTCAACTGTGGAATGAAAAGATGAAATGAAAGTAAGAACAGTTTGAAAAGGCTAAATTCTTTAAATATGAATAGTATAAAAAACGTAAATTGTAGGAAAACGATGAATAGTTGAACCTTGAAAAATAAAAAAAGCACTTCACGTGAATATGTGGAATGATATGAAGTTCGAACGGCATGAATTGGATGAACTGGGAAGGAATTGAAACCAAAAAAAAAATACTGAATTAACTGAAAAAACAACACTGAATGTGTGAAAAGGCACAGCGGGGATCGAACGCACGAACATGTAGTAGATATACGTCAACAGAACGTCTGAGCCACGGGAAATGACGAAACCGTGAACGCTTTAAAAGGAAGTAGGAAGTACGCTCCAATCACGTAACATTAGGCCGTTTTTACGGTACAAAAACTTAAATTGTAGGAAAACGATGAAAAGTTGAAACTTGAAAAATAGACCCGCACTAACTAAAAAAGACTCACACAACTAAAAAATGACGCAGCCTGGGATTGAACCCACGAACATGAAGTGCGAATGCCGTACACAAATCCCATGCGCCACCGAGACATAGGAAATATCGAAAACGTTAAGGTTTAAAAATAAAGCACGAAGACCAGCCCATTCACTTAACATTAGGCCATTTTTACGGTACAAAAACTTAAATTGTAGGAAAACGATGAAAAGTTGAAACTTGAAAAATAGACCCGCACTAAACATGAATATGTAGAATGATATGAAGTTTGAACGGCATGAATTGGATGAACTGGGAATGAGTTGAAACGTACCTAAAAAACGGTCGGAATAAAAAAAAAAAAAAATAATAATAACTAGAAAATGTGCAATTTCTGAAGAAATTGCGTGTGAAGGTGAAACCGTTGAAGGTTTGGGAGGTGAAAAGTGGAATTACGTGGAACGATTGAATGGTGTGAATCTGTGAAGAAATATGAATACAAAGTTGAAAAACTGAATAAAAGTTGAACTGTGGAATTTGAAGATATGAATGAAAAACTGAAAAAGTTGAACTGGAGAATGAAGTGAATCTGTGAAAAATTATGAATCCGACAAAGTTGAAAAACTGAGAAACTGAAAAAAAAAACGAATGTTTGAATCGTAAAAAAGTGTGGATGATCCGAAGTAAAAGCAGAAGAGAAAATACAAAGTTTTTCAACTTTGTATTATTCACAATGCTTCACTGTTTCAAGCAATCCACAATCCACCTCATTCAAATCCACCTCATTCAAATGATTAGCTCATTATCAGGAGTTAAAAAATGATGCCTAAGCAAACTTTTCAGTTTTTTTAGTGCTTGAAATATGAATAAAACAAAGTTGAAAACTGAAAAACTGAAAAAAACTGAATGTATGAATCAAGCTGAGTTCACCAAGCCAGATGCTGTACTAGGTGGAAGCAGAAGTGACAGGTAATGAGACGTCTAAGAAAATATCCAAGATGGCCGCCCATGAGGGCAGATGGGAGTTGGAGTCTTCAGTGGTCTAAGATGGCCGCCCGACGGCATCATGGGAAATGGTGTACTTTGTGTAACTAAACTGTAGGTTTCAAACTCCAGTCCTCGAGGGCTTGTATCCTGCATGTTTTTGAATCACAGCATTCACTTAACATTAGGCCATTTTTTACGGTAGAAAAACTTGAATTTTAGCTGAAAGTTGAACTGTGGTATAATGGTAATGTGAAGAAATATGAATAATACAAAGTTGAAAAATTGAACAAAGTTGAACTGTGGAATGATGTGAATGTGTGAAAAAATATGAATAACACAAAGTTGAAAACTGAAAAAAATCCGAATGTTTTAATCTTAAAAAAGTGTGGATGATCCGAATTAAAAGCAGAAGAGAAAAAACAACTGTAAACGTGAAACGCGATTTGCCCGAACCGGGACACGGACACGTTGAAGATGACAACTCTACCACTGGGCCACTGGGGGGCGGTGTCAGACCACACTGTAAAAAAGCTTTATATAAAGGGAATGAAGTATGTTTGAAGGTGAATCTGTGAAGTATTACGAATAATACAAAGTTAAAAAAACTGAGAAAAGTTCAACTGTCGAATGAAAAGTAAGATGAAATGAAAGTAAGAACAGTTTGAAAAGGCTAAATTCTTTAAATATGAATAGTATAAAAAACGTAAATTGTAGGAAAACGATGAATAGTTGAACCTTGAAAAATAAAAAAGCACTTCACGTGAATATGTGGAATGATATGAAGTTCGAACGGCATGAATTGGATGAACTGGGAAGGAGTTGAAACCAAAAAAAAAATACTGAATTAACTGAAAAAAAACACTGAATGTGTGAAAAGACACAGCGGGGATCGAACGCACGAACATGTAGAAGACATACGTCAACAGAACGTCTGAGCCACGGGAAATGACGAAACCGTGAACGCTTTAAAATGAAGTAGGAAGAACGCTCCAATCACTTAACATTAGGCCGTTTTTACGGTACAAAAACTTAAATTGTAGGAAAACGATGAAAAGTTGAAACTTGAAAAATAGACCCGCACTAACTAAAAAAGACTCACACAACTAAAAAATGACGCAGCCTGGGATTGAACCCACAACATGAAGTGCGAATGCGGTACACAAATCCCATGCGCCACAGGAGATATCGAAAACGTTAAAGTTTAAAAATAAAGCACGAAGACCAGCCCATTCACTTAACATTAGGCCATTTTTACGGTACAAAAACTTAAATTGTAGGAGAACGATGAAAAGTTGAAACTTGAAAAATAGACCCGCACTAAACATGAATATGTAGAATGATATGAAGTTTGAACGGCATGAATTGGATGAACTGGGAATGAGTTGAAACGTACCTAAAAAACGGTCGGAATAAAAAAAATAATAATAATAATAAAGGTGGAGAAAAACATAAGTGTGAAGGTTTCACCTTCACACAATAATAAAGGTGGAGAAAAACATAAGTGTGAAGGTTTCACCTTCACACAACTAGAAAAAGTGCAATTTCTGAAGAAATTGCGTGTGAAGGTGAAACCGTTGAAGGTTTGGGAGTTGAAAAGTGGAATGATGTGGAACGATTGAATGGTATGAATCTGTGAAGAAATATGAATACAAAGTTGAAAAACTGTAAAAAAGTTGAACTGTGGAATTTGAAGATGAATGAAAAACTGAAAAAGTTGAACTGGAGAATGATGTGAATCTGTGAAAAATTATGAATCCTACAAAGTTGAAAAACTGAGAAAAGTTGAACTGGAATAGTGTGAATCTGTGACATTAGGCCTAATGTTAAGTGAATGATGTGATTCAAAAACATGCAGGATATCAGCCCTCGAGGACTGGAGTTTTAAACTCCTGTTAATGAATGAGCTTATCATTTGAATGAGGTGGATTGAATGAGGTGGATTGTGGATTGATGTGAAACAGTGAAGAAATGTGAATAATACAGAGTTGAAAAACTGAAAAAAACTAAAACGTATGAATCAAGCTGAGTTAACCAAGCCAGATGCTGTACTAGGTGGAAGCAGTAGTGAAAGGTAATGAGACGTCTAATAAAATGTCCAAGATGGCCGCCCATGAGGGCAGATTGGAGTTGGTGTCTTAAGTGGTCTAAGATGGCCGCCCGATGGCAACATGGGAAATGGATTACTTTGTGTAACTAAACTATAGGTGTCAAACTCCAGTCTTCGAGGGCTTGTATCCTGCATGTTTTTGAATCACACCTGTAATGGAGGTGTCGGAGTAGCGTCCAAACTTGTGACCTCCTTGAAAGGACTGTACTTGACTGATTCAGAGGATCCTCAATCTTATCTGGTTGTCCGGCCAGAACATAAAGACGATGCACACTCTCATGCCACTCTTTATTTGTATATAATGTTCTATTTATTTATCTGGGTTGGTGTGTGTGTGTTTCTGTGTTTGTGTGTTCTGTGTGTGTTCTATGTTTGATTGTGGGTGTGTGGTCTCTGCAAAGGAGAGCAGAGAACATTCACTAAACATTGATAACTAACATAACTAACATTGTACAATATGTTACATCATATGCTCACATGACTCTATATTAGCTTAGAATAACATAAACAACACAGGCAAACATACCGTACAATGATAGGAAGAATGAATTCAACCCAATCGTTCCAAAATGTGCGTTAGGTAGGAAAGGGTTAATGGAGCCGAATAGATTTGAGTGGGCGGTGACGTCACTCCCTTACGGCGGAAGGATCATATTGGCACACACGGCAAACATGCGACAAACACGCACTTTTTGTGGATGAAACTTTAACGTGAATACTAAAAGTGAAGTATGAAAAGTACGGTATATTTGCCTTTAGCAATTATACCAAACTTAGGTGCAATAACAACTTAGACATTAATGGACAAAGTGAAGCCGTGCAAACGTAAACATGTATCCAAAACCACGAACGGACAACATATTCAAACTGTACTTACATTCTCATGGACGCACGGAATAATAATGAAAGGAATGAGATAATCCACAGAATGATTGAAAGCAGAAAAAATGACTGTCCGTTACAACGATACCTGCCGACTGACCGCATACCTGCAAAACAACCTATGATAGTGTAAACAGAGTCCTGATTGGTAGTGGAGGAATGAAACGCAACTTGTGATTAGTTGTAGGCGGTTGCTAGGAAGATCACATGACCACAGGAGAAACATGTCCAGACGTAAATAGTAATAACAGAACGATTCAAACACGAAATCGTTAAGTATAATCAGAAACTTCTTAACAACACCATTCACTTAACATTAGACAATGTTTACGGTACAAAAACTTGAATTGTAGCTGAAAGTTGAACTGTAAACGTGAAACGCGATTTGCCCGAACCGGGACACGGACATGTTGAAGATGACAACTCTACCACTGGGCCACTGGGGGGCAGTGTAAGACCACACTAGGGAATGAAGTATTTTTGAACGTGAATCTATGAAGAACTACGAATAATACAAAGTTAAAAAACTGAAAAAAGTTCAACTGTGGAATGAAAAGATGAAATGAAAGTAAGAACAGTTTGAAAAGGCTAAATTCTTTAAATATGAATAGTATAAAAAACGTAAATTGTAGGAAAACGATGAATAGTTGAACCTTGAAAAATAAAAAAGCACTTCACGTGAATATGTGGAATGATATGAAGTTCGAACGGCATGAATTGGATGAACTGGGAAGGAATTGAAACCAAAAAAAAAATACTGAATTAACTGAAAAAAACACTGAATGTGTGAAAAGACACAGCGGGGATCGAACGCACGAACATGTAGTAGATATACGTCAACAGAACGTCTGAGCCACGGGAAATGACGAAACCGTGAACGCTTTAAAAGGAAGTAGGAAGTACGCTCCAATCACGTAACATAAGGCCGTTTTTACGGTACAAAAACTTAAATTGTAGGAAAACGATTAAAAGTTGAAACTTGAAAAATAGACCCGCACTAACTAAAAAAGACTCACACAACTAAAAAATGACGCAGCCTGGGATTGAACCCACGAACATGAAGTGCGAATGCCGTACACAAATCCCATGAGCCACCGAGACATAGGAAATATTGAAAACGTTAAAGTTTAAAAATAAAGCACAAAGACCAGCCCATTCACTTAACATTAGGCCATTTTTACGGTACAAAAACTTAAATTGTAGGAAAACGATGAAAAGTTGAAACTTGAAAAATAGACCCGCACTAAACATGAATATGTAGAATGATATGAAGTTTGAACGGCATGAATTGGATGAACTGGGAATGAGTTGAAATGTACCTAAAAAACGGTCGGAATAAAAAAAATAATAATAATAATAATAACTAGAAATAGTGCAATTTCTGAAGAAATTGCGTGTGAAGGTGAAACCGTTGAAGGTTTGGGAGGTGAAAAGTGGAATTACGTGGAACGATTGAATGGTGTGAATCTGTGAAGAAATATGAATACAAAGTTGAAAAACTGAATAAAAGTTGAACTGTGGAATTTGAAGATGAATGAAAAACTGAAAAAGTTGAACTGGAGAATGATGTGAATCTGTGAAAAATTATGAATCCTACAAAGTTGAAAAACTGAGAAAAGTTGAACTGGAATAGAGAGCAGAGAACATTCACTAAACATTGATAACTAACATAACTAACATTGTACAATATGTTACATCATATGCTCACATGACTCTATATTAGCTTAGAATAACATAAACAACACAGGCAAACATACCGTACAATGATAGGAAGAATGAATTCAACCCAATCGTTCCAAAATGTGCGTTAGGTAGGAAAGGGTTAATGGAGCCGAATAGATTTGAGTGGGCGGTGACGTCACTCCCTTACGGCGTAAGGATCACATTGGCACACACGGCAAACCTGAGACAAACACGCACTTTTTGTGGATGAAACTTTAACGTGAATACTAAAAGTGAAGTATGAAAAGTACAGTATATCTGCCTTTAGCAATTATACCAAACTTAGGTGCAATAACAACTTAGACATTAATGGACAAAGTGAAGCAGTGCAAACGTAAACATGTATCCAAAACCACGAACGGACAACATATTCAAACTGTACTTACATTCTCATGGACGCACGGAATAATAATGAAAGGAATTAGATAATCCACAGAATGATAGAAAGCAGAAAAAATGACTGTCCGTTACAACGATACCTGCCGACTGACCCGTGAAAGAGCAAAACAACCTATGATAGTGTAAACAGAGTCCTGATTGGTAGTGCAGGAATGAAACACAACTTGTGATTAGTTGCTAGGCGGTTGCTAGGAAGACCACATGACCACAGGAGAAACATGTCCAGACGTAAATAGTAATAACAGAACGATTCAAACACGAAATCGTTAAGTATAATCAGAAACTTCTTAACAACACCATTCACTTAACATTAGACAATTTTTACGGTACAAAAACTTGAATTGTAGCTGAAAGTTGAACTGTAAACGTGAAACGCGATTTGCCCGAACCAGGACACGGACATGTTGAAGATGACAACTCTACCACTGGGCCACTGGGGGGCAGTGTAAGACCACACTGGAAAGCTTGAAATATAGGGAATGAAGTATTTTTGAACGTGAATCTATGAAGAACTACGAATAATACAAAGTTCAAAAACTGAAAAAAGTTCAACTGTGGAATGAAAAGATGAAATGAAAGTAAGAACAGTTTGAAAAGGCTAAATTCTTTAAATATGAATAGTATAAAAAACGTCAATTGTAGGAAAACGATGAATAGTTGAACCTTGAAAAATAAAAAAGCACTTCACGTGAATATGTGGAATGATATGAAGTTCGAACGGCATGAATTGGATGAACTGGGAAGGAATTGAAACCAAAAAAAAATACTGAATGAACTGAAAAAAAACACTGAATGTGTGAAAAGACACAGCGGGGATCGAACACACGAACATGTAGTAGATATACGTCAACAGAACGTCTGAGCCACGGGAAATGACGAAACCGTGAACGCTTTAAAAGGAAGTAGGAAGAACGCTCCAATCACTTAACATTAGGCCGTTTTTACGGTACAAAAACTTAAATTGTAGGAAAACGATTAAAAGTTGAAACTTGAAAAATAGACCCGCACTAACTAAAAAAGACTCACACAACTAAAAAATGACGCAGCCTGGGATTGAACCCACGAACATGAAGTGCGAATGCCGCACACAAATCCCATGCGCCACCGAGACATAGGAAATATCGAAAACGTTAAAGTTTAAAAATAAAGCACGAAGACCAGCCCATTCACTTAACATTAGGCCATTTTTACGGTACAAAAACTTAAATTGTAGGAAAACGATGAAAAGTTGAAACTTGAAAAATAGACCCGCACTAAACATGAATATGTAGAATGATATGAAGTTTGAACGGCATGAATTGGATGAACTGGGAATGAGTTGAAACGTACCTAAAAAACGGTCGGAATAAAAAAAATAATAATAATAATAAAGGTGGAGAAAAACATAAGTGTGAAGGTTTCACCTTCACACAATAATAAAGGTGGAGAAAAACATAAGTGTGAAGGTTTCACCTTCACACAACTAGAAAAAGTGCAATTCCTGAAGGAATTGCGTGTGAAGGTGAAACCGTTGAAGGTTTATGAGTTGAAACGTGGAAAAATGTGGAGTGTTTGAATGGTGTGACTCCGTGAAATGCAAAAAATCAAAAGTTGAAAATCTGAAAAAGTATGATTCATAAAAACTGAATACTGTACTAAGTAAGAACATTTTGAATAGGCTAAATAATGTGAATGTGAAAAATTCAAAGTTGAAAACTGAAAAAAGTTGAACTGTGGAATGATGTGGAATGTTTGAATGCTTTGAATAATAGAAACTGATTAATACAAAATAAGAACAATTTGAATAGGCCAAATAATATAAATGTGAATAATACATTGTTGAAAAACTGAAAAAGTTGAGCTGTGGAATGTTGTGGAATATATGAATGGTATAAATCATAAAAACTGAATACAAAGTAAGAACAGTTTGAATAGGCTTATAATACGAATGTGAAAAATGCAAAGTTGAAAAACTGAAAAAAGTTGAACTGTGGAAAGATGTGGAATGTTTGAATTGTTTGAATAGAAACTGTAATACAATAGTTACACCATACAAAATGTCACAGCATGTGGTGCTGCTTTTTGAGATTGGAAGATTGGAAACGTAGGAGCGACAATATGAGGTGTTCTTAACTTGACCATGAAGGCTGTCACCCGTGGGAAGGCCCAGACAATCTGTGGCGTATGTAATCAATTGTCAAAAAGCCTCCTCTGCATAACATATACACACACACGAGTGCGCGTGCACACACACACACACACACACACACACACACACACACACTATCTACCAACAGCCAGCTAGCTAGTGAAAGAGTGAGAATGAAAGATCAAGAGAAAAGACTAAAAATGTAGGGCCCATATTTAAGCATTAGGAATTGAGAAAATAGTCCCTTTTGAAATACTTCGTTAATCTACGGAACTCTTTAAAGCTTTTTGCTGTTAAAAAAAAAAAAAAAAAAAAAAAAAAAAAAAAAAAGGAAAACCTGCATTGGGTGAAGAATTACACCATGTGTTTTAAAACTTCATAATTCTATGCTTATAAATGATGAAATTTTTAAAATGTCCTAGTAAAGTAATCTTTACAGAGCATGAATTTGCTGTAACTTCAAACGATGCACAAGGCTCATTTCGATACAACGAAGGTATTGTGTACTTAGACATTGTACCTTCGCAAAATTTTCGGTGTGGTTTTGTGCTGTGCATGTGACAATAATTCTCTGCAAACTCACTCCCAAACAATTGACATACATGAAGACAATTTTATTAACCAAGAAACAAAACAAACAAAAAAGTCACTCATCTGTAACCACATTTGTACAATGACCATTAGAAAAGGTTACATAGAGTGGCAGGCCATCGGAGGGAATTTGGGGAGGCTCCTGAAAGGCCTTCTGCCATACCTCCAACGACATCTTTAAAGTCTTCCCTCCGGCCTGGAGCAACTCTACGTCAGTCCACTCCACGTCCCAGCCAAAGATCAAAATCTTCTGTGCGCACATATGGCCCTGTTGAGTGGAAAGATTAAATTCAAATTCATGAGAAAAAAAAAAAAAAGCGGTTAAGGTGAATTTTAGACAGATTTTTATGCCTTAATATCTAAGCATGGGATTTAAGACCATCTTTATTGGACTACGTACACATCTAGCTCAACGATGGGGTCTATAAATAGGAAGGCACGTTTTGAATAGAAGACACAGAATAGAACCAGTTATCTACTCACATCAATTTCTGTATACTGTGTGGAGTGAAGGCTCAAACCATACTCATTGACCTTTGCAGTTAGAGTAAATATGTAGGTTCCCCCCAACTCTAATTTATACAGGTTGGCCTCCCTCCACAGGGTGACCTTGATCGCCGCCTCATCCTGCAATAGGTTGAAAATAAATAAATCACACTTTACTTGTGAAGTGCAACAGGAAGATTAAAATGGGGGTACTTACTTTTCTTATGGTGATTTGCCGCATGGGTACCGGCTGCTCCCTGCGAAGTTTCACCATCCGTATTGGACGGATCTTGAGAGGACAAAATTAATATAGAAACAAAGTTAAGTGTCACCGAAACAGTACTTTTCTTCCTCCCGTCACCTTAGGGTCTGTGTATTAGAGAGAGAGCGAGAGAAATACATGCACACGCTAACACTCACACGCACACACAATTAGCATTTACCTCCAAAATGAGAGGATGTGGAAGTATAACCGTTAAATGTGTGGATATTTTTTTGTATTCTTGTATAGATTTACAGAGCCTTCTTTGTGACTATATGAACCCATGTGCCCCAGTGTGTATACAAGTACATGAGCGACTCAAACTTACATCAGTTATTTGGCCATTCACTGACACCATCCCCTCAGGAAGCCGATGAATAACTTCCTGAGGGGATGATTCAAGTGATGGGGGGTAGAGAAGAGTTTTGGCTTCATCCTCCAATTGAGGGGTTGGGTTTATTTGGGGGCCGGAAAATATTTTTGTGCCTCGCCTGCAGAGCAGCAAGTTGGGGCTGCTTTGGCTGACCGCGCAATTTAAAAAAACATAGCTGTTGCCCTCTGTGACTTTTACTGCCAAATGTTCGAAAAGAACCAATTTGTAAGTGTTTTCTCCATCACAGAGGGCAACAGCTATGTTTTTATGGCAGCCCTCCATTTTCAGAGTGCCGTTTGGTGACAGGCTCCACGACGTCGCCGTAGATTTAGGCCGGAGAGCGACCACTTTCGCTTTCAGCATAGACATTCTGAAAGAGAGAAAGACAAGTGAGAGGCCCGTTTTTTTCTTTTATACATTGTAAATGTGTGGAAAGTTGCTGAAACAGTACAAAGTAGTACCAAGTCTCAGACAAACTCATTAAAAATGTAGCAATAAAATGAAAGACACTTTCCACTTGAATGGCTAAGGGGAAGACCACAAAGCAGCTATTTAAATGACAATGTAGTAGTCAGTTTAATTATACAAAACAATTAAATTGTTTTATATTAACATTATAATACAGTTTTTAATGCGACAAAATATCGTTTGAGTAAGTCAATGAAGTTGAGAGCAATTATTTTTAGGTTCCATTCGGTGTCAGTGCTGAGCGACAAAACGCAGCAGGTCTGTAGCAGATCTGTGCACAAGCAGAAGCTTCCACGTGCCAATCACGTTCATTGTGAGTGAAGACGCGGTGAGAACACTTCTTTCGGGCGCATGTAAAAAAAAAAAGTGACCAACATATTCTAGTGCTTAGGACTGGTTTATTGTGAATTAAAATAATTGATTCAGAATTTAAAAAAAAAAAAAAAAAAAAAACACCACAACAGCCACCGGAAAAAAAAGAAAAAGACTGGCAAATGCAATCAATGAAAGATAGCAATTGTGAAATATGTGGGTTAGGAGAGCATTAAATAAATCGACATTTCTAATTATTTGTTGGCTACCAGCAGTTTTTCTCCAAACACTTGTTACAATGACCCCTACTCCTAGGTGATTTTTCCTCCAGCTGAGTTCTTTTTTTTTTTAAATCCCCCACGTGCCAGCTTGCCGAGATGTTTTTCCACAGGCTCCCACCGACTTCTAACAGCTTTTACAGAACATAATGCAATGTTCCGGAAAATAAAGCTAATACTACATATTTTGAAATGTGCAGCAATGCTTTCTATATGAAATATTTTCAAATTTTGTGTCGCTTTAATACATTGAGTCGTCCAGTCACCCCAATGTAGTTCGCAGATTTTAAAACGGAAATTTCACAAAGAGGTACATTCACTAGGGAAAACCGAAACACGCAGGACAATATTGTGGGGAAAGTATGCAGCTCTCTGTAGCCAAATTGCTTACCTCTCTCTTGCAAAGCCTGTGAAAAGTGAGCTAATGAGAGGTGAGCCCCTTTTTAAAGCAGTCCCGCACCTTAAGGCGGACAGCTGCAAATTATCAGTTATAATTATCAATTAGACGCTTACTCACGGGAAGGGGGATTTAGAAATTAAAACGGTAAAGGCCGCAAAACTGTTATGGCTGTTGTGCATCCTATCTCAATGCCTTCAGTGATCACACATTTTTTACTATTTAAAAAGCGTAATAATAACATCGAGAAGCACACAAGGGCTTGGCAACCGGCACCTGTGCATCCCCCTTAATTAGGTAATGAAGCCGCACGTCCTTTTTTTGTTAAACGTTTTATTTTTTTCCGCTCTGTTTTGAGGGTTGGCATTGTGAGCGGTTATTGACCGCCTCGGCAGTTTGTGTTAAATGCGCTCCGAGATTTTGCTTCTCCTTTTCTGCGCGACGAGGTTTGAGTTCATTTGACCATAAATACCCAATGTTAAGCGACATCCGTGTTTCAACAAGTTTATGATCGCGCGCGTATGCCAAAAGACAACAATTTATAAAGTAAAATGGAACACAATTCCGTGTCCTTTAACAGGGGCACTCTTAATTGATTCAGCTAGACACGTCATAACCTTTAGACGATACTCGATTTTAGTAATATTCCTGCATGTGTGCGAACAAGGATGGACTTGGGCATTGGTTAGTCTGACTGCTTCTTTTATTGAAAATAATGCCGTAGCAACCTCAGCTAACGCGCTATCGCGATTATTGTAAAATAGGAACACATATCCGTGCGTCAAAAATTGGTTTATGCGGCTGACGGATCAAACTTCCTCGAATGGATTCGAGCCATTCTCGGGGGAAAAGAGGCAATCGGACAGTTGGATATTCCTGAAAAGTGCCCATCGGGAGAGATTAGAAGTGGGTATGCGCAATACTTATTATACACGTTAGTGGGTATACTTAATACACACTCCACTGTGCGCGGACATTCACTTCCCGTAATGTGGGATAAAGAAGCTGATGGCTTAACCCCAATAAAAATGGATGTAATATAGCCGAGATCAGACCGTGTAGTATGACTTTATTTAAAAATATTTATGAATTGGAAAAAAAAGACAGTGTTCAATGGCAAAAAAAAACAAAACAAAAAAAAACATTTATGACTGACTAGGAAGGCACAAAAAACATAAAACACGTACTAGGATGGACATGGACATGGCATAACAGTGAGTTCCCCGCATTTAGTAGCGATGAAGCAAACTGTCAACTAGCAGTAGGATCATGCCATGTTTGGCAAACTTCAAATTCTATGGGAGGGGGGGGGGGGTACAGATTGTTTCGATTCTAGCAATTCTTGAGAGAAAAGAGGCAATCGGATATTACTGAAAGGTGCCCATCAGGAGAGATGAGAAGTGGGTATACGCAATACTTATTCTGCATAGAAGTGTGTATACTTAATATGCACTCCACTACACCACTGTGCGCTGACAGTTTGCTTCCCGTGTAGTGGGATAAAGAAGCTGGTTGCGTACCAGGCTACATTCGTCCAAGTTGAGATGACTTGCTTTTGGTTGCATTCAAATCGGGCAAGGGACACGATACCAATACGTAGGGATCATTAGCTTCACCGCTCCACGCGATAAATCACAATATTAATTAGCCAATTACGTATTGTTTTCCTGGAGAGCAGTAGGCGTTCCTAACATGTCAACAAATTACCATATTAATTAGCCATGTGCTCATTGGTTGCGCTTAGTGGCCACAATAGGAAGCCTGTGGCGCTTGTGAAAATTGAAGAATGGATGGAAGGAAGCGTTTCATCTGCTGTTCTTTTTCTTGCTTTGTCATCGTAGTACCTTTTTTTGTTTTGTTTTTCACTTGTTTTCCCACATTTCAAACCCAAAGCATGAGTTTTTTCAACAAAAGGTTGTCAAGCCGACTGTGGACAAAATGATGTTTACGCACAGGTACACACGTTTGTTTATCAGAGTGCCATATATTGTCAGAGGTATGATGTGAATTAGTTACATTGCAAGTGCATTACTTCACAAAAGTGTTGCGAGAGTTGTGCGCTGTAATGTGAGTAGACTGCAGAGCTTTGAGTGCAACATACAGTCACCGCTCAGTACTCAAGAGGAAAAGATTAGAGGTCCCAGTCGTACTGACTGCTTCATCCAAGGTCCTTGTAGTAGATGAGTGTGAGCAGTCCAGGTGTTGCAACAGGTTGCCTTACCAGGTTTGAAGAGGGCAAGGGGGAATTCAAAAGGCGTGATTCATTTTGATTCTATTTTCTGTTGAACTAAAGTAACAGAGCACTTTGTCTGAAATACATCAGGTAGAAGCAGAATGGAAAAAACATCTCTGAAATTTGATACCTTAAGAAAATCCCGAGGGAACGCAATGTCTTTGCGGCATTTAAAAACCTGGCCGTATAACACCAAAGGTATGACACTTTTTTTTTTACTGTAAAACACTCAAGTATACTGGCAGCATAATCGATGTAACACTGAATGGTGTTGAATTGGATGCTGTATATGCAATTTGAAAAGTAATTACTGGAGCAATATTGATTGGTAGAATATGTTTGAACACAGTGGGAAAAAGTGTACAATATGTTTGTTGTTTTTTAGTGTCGTATAACCCGTTTTGTGACTATGCACTGAAATGCCACCTTGCACATATAACAGAAGTGCTGCATCATAGAGTCCATTTCAGTGTTTTAGGTGGTGTCATACAGTGGAAAGATAGAATTCCATCACACAAACTGTGCTGAAATGTCTTCATAAAGAAACAAGGATAAAATAATTGATGAATAGATAAGAAATGCAAATAAATATTAAATAAATGAACAAGAATTTTCGTCCTATAGCAGCAAATGTGTTTCCACTGGATGACACATTTTATTTATTTATTTTTAACTATGAGGCACTCGAGTATGCTGGCTGCTTAAAACCTTAATCAAAGTAGGGCTGAGTGACGCTGAACTGGATGTTTGATATAAAGGCTGAAAAATCATTGCGAAGAAGCTTTGAAAGAAACTGGTTGGTAGAATATCCTTAAAAACAGTGACGGTGTGCAGTGTCTTGTTTTCTGTAGTTTCAAGGAGTTTCCTGTTGAATGACTACACATTTAAATATTATAATTTTTACACCTACGATATAAGTGCTGCATCTTAGTCCGTTACAGTGTTTTAGTCGAGGGAGTATGATACAGTGGAAAGTCATCATCCTAACTGCAGTAAATTTTTTACGATGAAGAATTTGATATTGCGTATATGAGTAGATGCACAGAGTAATAATTAAAAATTAAGTGATTGGAGACAAATCTGGTCTGAAAGCATCAACAGTTGTTTCCACTGTATGACACTTTCATTTTTCAACTGTAAAGGACTCAAGTATACTGGCATCATTAAGATGTAATGCATGCAAAACTGATTGATTCTGAACTGAACGTTGGCGATAGCTGAAAAATAATACTAAGAAGAATCAGGGAAATGGTTGGTAGAACAGGCTTGAAAACAGCAGAAACGGTGTGCAATTGATTTTTGTCTTCTAAACGTGTTTTCGTTTTGTGACTGTACATTTAAATGCCACCTTAAACCTAAATCGGAAGTGCTCCGTCATAGAGTCCATTACGATGTTTTAGCTGAGGGTGTATCATACAGTGGAAATACTAAAGGTCATCTCATAATAACCGCTTTAAGATTTCCTAAAAAAAGAATTGATATAATAGCCGGTGAACAGGTGCACAAAGACTTAAATAAACAAAACAAAATTAAATGACTAGAAACAAATCTCTAAGATCAAACAAGCTTGGCAAAAATTGAAAGTGTAAACCATTGAAAAACGAGACATGAACAAACATTCATTGTTTAGTGATGTGATGCACTACTTATAGCTTGAATGTGTCAGAGTGAGAGATTGTATTTATGTTATGGAATACAATATTAACATGTTACACGCAACATTGTCTGTGTCAACGGCAGTGGTTGGATTTTGGAGCAGATTTGTTCTCATTCCATAATTTGCAAGGGCTGGGATTGGCTGGCAAACAGTTGAGCGTGTCCCACACCCACTGCCTGAAGACAGCTAGGATAGGCACCAGCATTTTAGCGCGCCGACAGATAATGGATGAATGGATGGATCGGATTTGCTAGAGTAAACGTTGACACAGGCAATGACAAATTGAAGAAAATGTGCCTCTCAGAATGCTTGTTTGATCTCAGAGATTCAACGTAAAATCATGAGTGTGGTACATACAAACTTATGTAAACAAATGCATGACTGAATAGGTATTTCATACAGCAACCTTTGTAGAGCACACGGATGATGGCAAAAACGTATCTACGGATACGTATCATGTAGGTTGGATCGGGGGACTAGGACTGTTCTTTTCAATGCATGAACAACAGTGCAAGAACAGAAAAATGAATTGCATCCTAAGGATAGAATGGTGTCAAGGACTTTATAAACTCATCAGCAAGTCGCATGATGAAAACGTGAAGAGGGCGGTGAGGACGAAAGCTGGAAAAGATAATGCTGCTTTTAAAACACCGGTTAATGGCAACTTGGCTACTCTAATTGGCTACTTACAAAGTAATCCGCAAAAGTGGCGAGCGCTTGGTTGTCTGCGGTCTTCGTGTTGTGGCACCTGCTTTCTTTTACTTCTTCACCGAACCAGGATTACATGATGCTGACATCATCATCTTTTCATTTTCTATAGTACAGCAAATTAGTATATCACACTCATGCCCAATCAAGTAGAGTGACATGAACAGAAAACACTCACATATGTGTTCCTGTGATTCTGCTCCGAACCTCTCTTGCTCCTGAACAAAGAGCCTGATAAAAGTAGAAAGAAAATATATACACAACTTTCACTGGCTTCAGGAAGAAAGATCAGTTTAATGATGACCTGCTTACCTTGAAGAGAGGAGAAAGCAGAATTGGTTTGTTCCAGATGAAGACAGATCCTTGACCAAGCAATACAATGGCTCATCTACTTGGTGGCAAGCTTGCAGCTGTTCTTTGGATGAATGCGACATGCGGAGCCACAGGCAACAGATGGACAACATCGGTCAGGAAAAATAATAGATGGGACAAAAATTACTTTTACCGCCTTTACAAAAGAAGATAGGTTTAATGATGAGCTACTTACCCTTGCCGACCAAAAAAAGAAAATGTCTTGAAGAGAGCAGAAAACAGACTTGGTTTAATCCAGAAAGAAAATGCCACTGGACAAGCCTGATGATGTCTGATCAAACACCTTGCACGGTGGTGACGTTCCAGTTGTTCTTTGGATGAATGCAACATGTGGATCCACAAGCAACAAGTGGACAACATTGGACTACAAAAATGGAGCACAATACATTAAGGGGGTGGCAACAAAAGCTGATAAAGATCTGCATATTTTCACTTTTGATTGACGTATATTACACGTTAATATTTATTATCATTATTACTATTTTAAGAGGAGAAATATCATCCATGGCACAGAAAGCGTTAAATGACATAGTTCACGGCAACTTACACCAGAAAGAAGAGAAGTCCTGATTGTCCGTCACCCTGGTTTTCAAGGCAGTGATCCACGATGTATGTTTTTGGGCACCCATTATTTTACTCTGTGAAAAAAGGGGGAGACAGAACTGTTAAGTGGAAATACATAAAACATATTAATAGACTTGGCGTGGTCTTACAATAAATTGCAATATCTTTAAAATTTAATTCCCTTTAATGGCATGGCGGTAAAGTCATATGTGCGGCTTCTGTTCTGATACAGACGGCTCGTTCTCCTGAACAAATAACCTGTTAAAAATATATGAGACAAAATCTATTTTGACTGACTTTACAAAGGATGATGAGCTATTACAAAGGATGACGAGCAACTTACCTTTTCCTACCAATAAAAGAAGACAGTCTGAAGAGAGCAGAAAACAGACTTGGTTTAGACAAGAGGGAAACTGTCAATGGTCGAGCATGATGATGTGTCTTCAAAATCGTTGGCGAGCTTCCGGCTCTCCTTTGGACAAATGGAACATGTGGAGCCACGGGCAACATGTGAACCACTTAGATCTACAAAATAACAAAATAGATGGCGGTGAGGACGATAATCCAAAAGTTGGGCATACCTACAATTGGGTTTAACTGACATAGTTCACGGTAACTTACACTGGAATGAAGAAAAGCCCTGCATGGCTGCCACCTAGGTTTTCAAGTCAGCGCTCCATGATGTGAGCATCTGGGCAGCCACTCTTCTACTCTGTGAGAAAAAGGGGAATACAGGACTGCTGAGTGAATATTTCCGTGCTGCTGCAGAACCCAGATAGGTTTTGGCTCTGTCTAACTTTATAGTTATATTTAAATTTCCTAACCATTTCGTTTTTTGCAACGGCATGACATAAGATTATGTCGCCGACGTACAATCAATCAGTAGACACATACCGATGCACTCCATTCTGAGATGAACAACCATCTCTCCATAATGACAGACCTGTTTTAAGTAGAGAGAGTAAAATTATATCACTTACAATCGACAAAAAGATATATTATAGTGACCTACTTACCTTGTCTGTTTTCTGCTCTCACCTCATGCTGGCAAACAAACCAAAAGGTGATAATACCACTAAACCCTCCCATCAACTTGACCCTCCGTCCGCAGAAATCTTTATACTTTCTCTTTTGCGTTTTGTCTCTCACCTCCTCACCTTCCGCTCACCTCACACACATGCTAAATCCACCTTGACCGCAGATTTCAACCCATCGCATGTCAACATATCATTCCACCACTCCCTCCCATCGACTTGACACTCCATCCTCCATTTATTATTATTTTTTTCGTTGTCTCGAAACTTGACTCACCTCCTACTCACCTTCTCACACACACGCGTGACCATCATCACCCCGGATTTCATTCCATCACAGGTTAACATTAGGGCTCCATAACACGACAGGGACAACTCTTAATGTGCTAATTGGACATGACTCACCTTTCAGTGTGTAAAACACAGAAGACAGGATTGTGATAGCTGTAGTATGTTCGCAGGACACCTGAATGAACTGCGCACTGAGGTCGGGAGACAAAAATGAGGTCAAGCAGTGTGTTCTTGTCAGTGGTACTCGTATTTATGAGCTGTGTGTAACCCTTAGAGACAAACAGTTCCATAATGGGCTTGTGTGAGTCTGACAGCGCATCTTCATTGAAATCTCCGCATACCAGGATCTGATGATGGTCCATCACCTCCAGAGAGTACAACAAACTTTCCAAGTTTGGCAAAAAAGAGCGCAGACTCTGTCCCGGAGGCCTGTACACAGCAGCGATGAACATATCGACGGGAGGTTCAAGTTTGACCACGACAAATTCGATATCGGTGACGCCCTGGATGTAGATCGTTTCGTGTGCCGGAATGCGTTCTTTCACCCAAATACCTACGCCGCCGCCACGTTTCGTCGCCAAGTCGGGACAATTTGAATGTGAGACGCTCCGGTTCCGGCGGAACGCCGTGTAGCCTTCCAAGACGGCATTTCCAGTATCCGCCGACCCCTGGAGGTGTGTTTCTGTCAAGCACAAAACGTCAGCAAAGTGCAGCTCGTGGTGACATTTGATATCCCGCGCATGACAACGCAGCCCTTCGGTGTTGTGATGGACAACGACCAGGTTGTCGGTCGGATCTAGAGTGGGCATAACGTGAAGGAGCGGCATCACGTGGTCCAAAGACGCGTCCGTCATCTCGGCTAGAGCGGCCGTTATTTCTGGGTTGGCGTGGATCCTTTTCTCGTCCATATGCAGCACACAGAGCCCGCGGAGAGACGTCACTCGGCTCAGGGCGACGTACGCCATGCCGTGCTCAAAGATGCCTTCCAGCGACACCACCGCTTCGGATGTGGTCATACCTTGGACTTTGTGGATCGTGCAGGCGAACGCGAGCTTGATGGGGAACTGCAAACGCACCACTCCTGGCCGTTTTAACTTCTCCTCTTGCCTGGCGATGTAAACGGTGTTAGCAGCAGCACCCGCATTTTTCGCAGCTTCAAGCTCCAGCCCAAGTTTCTGAACGCGTGCACCGTCGGCATAATGCACCAATTTGACAACTCTTGCAAAGGAACCGTTGCACAAACCCGCCTGCACATCGATATTGCGGGTTACCATAACCCGAGCGCCGACGGCCACCTTTATCGAGTCCGGCAACTCGTTCTTTGCCCCTTGGACGGGGACGGCTTGTCTCGCCATTCTGCCAGTCCTTTGGTCTTTCTTGTAGTCGTCTGCGTCGATGGTCACAATTTCATCGTGAAGCAGATTCAGCATCTGACTGTTATGGTCATTGACCTGCTTGTTGGTGGCGAAAACATGCAGAACATCCTTCGGGCGGTTCTCCGGAGCGGCGTAGGTCGTAGCCAGCAAAGCTCTGTCCACTTCCGACAGCTCGTGGGACTTCTCCTTGACGCGAAGTCGGTTCAACAGTTCGGCGAACGGAACGTCATCCTTCTGCCTCATGATTTCGGTCAGCGTTATCATTTCGAAGCTGTCGCGCCAAAGGTCCAGCCTGGTGGGATCGTAAACACACAAAGGTTTGGACTGTCTCACCGGAGGGAGCTGATAGAAATCCCCGACGGCGATAACGGACATGCCGCCAAACGGTAAATTGATTCCTTTGATTTGCTTCAACCTGGCGTCGACATACGCAAAGAGGTCTTTCGACACCATGGAGATCTCGTCGATGATGAGGATTTCGGCGAGCGATAGCTCCGCTCTCACTTCGTCCAGTTTGTTGCCCAGGCCGCGATACGGGGGTTTGAGGCTTCTCGGCAGTTTCAGTAGGCAGTGCAAAGTCGTACCTGAAATGTTGAAGGCCGCGGTGCCGGTGAAGGCTGCGAGAATTACCGTCTGTTTGGAAATGTCCGCTTCCTCAGCAAGGCGCGGCAGTCTGCGCAGTATTTTTGTAGCCTCTGCGTGAACGCATTTAATTAAATGTGACTTCCCCGTTCCGGCGCCGCCGTTGACGTAATAGAAGAACTGACGCGGTTTTAAGCCAGACACGCGTCGTATGCACCAATCTCTGACCAGGTAGAAGGCACACGCTTGCTTCCGGTTAAGGTTCCGATACATGTCTCGCAATAGGGCCGGATCGATGAGAGCGGCTTCCGTCGCGATGGACATTTCCGGTACCTTGGACCTGACGTTGTAGTCTGGTACGTTTTCTTCCACAGCGTCGCCGGGATCATCTCTTGCGGCGAGTTCCTCGATGCACTCGAGTCTTTGCAGTTCGCTTTCCGGCGCTAGCTGACACCACTCGTTCAAGATGATGCCGCCTTCCTCCACCTCTCGGATGGCGTCGTCAACATCTCTGCTGTGCTTCTCATACTTCTCTCTGTTCCGGTCGACAATTTGCACAACGGCCTCTGGGTGCTCGGCGGCCGGCAACTGTACAAAGGCATGGTCGTGAAACAACTTGTACGTAGGATAGTGGCTGGACTTCAACTGGCAGTCGGCACGATGGGGCAGGTAGAGCTTGAGCAACGTGCAGTAAAATTCCTCTGGATTTTTTTCCTGCGAGAATTTACAGTATTTGATGACGGCGTGTTTACCTATCCTTTTTTGGACATACCCCATGTCGTTCAGCAGGGGGAAAACATTTGTGCCTTTCGCTTGTTTGCCGTACACGATTCTGCAGGTCGAGGCAAAATCGGCCAAGCACATTGCTTCGAATTCCTCCGTTTGAGGTCTGCATTTATACTTTTCCGGCAAGCCGCTCATCCACACTTCGACGGACTCGTGCGTTTTGCCCTCGAGGTACGAGAGGGGATAACTCATTTTCAGCGCATTGTCACTGGTTTGTACAAAAACCACACTGCGGGACGCTTGCTTCATGTGTAGGGCGCATACGCGCGCGACGCACTCTTGCGCGCTCACCTCTCTTTTCTTGGAGTACGCTTGCATGATTTGTTTCATCTCGTCGCTCTCGTTGACATTTTCGCAGCGGGAGTTCTCGATCACCGATTTCAGGTACTGGCTCAGGCCGTGTTCAGCTTTGCTGATGTAGCTGCAGATGTAGGTAACGCAGGAATAAGCGTTCAGAATGTACTGAATGTCCATATTCGCGTCCCAAGCAAGAAGCAGATGTCGATTGTAGTTGTTCACCCAGCAGTCTTTGGGCTCTCGCTTGAGCACGACAGAGGTCTTTGCGGCAATCGAGTACAAACATTCCATGTACTCGTCATCGGTGAGCTGGCACTTAGCCAGTAGCTGCGGCAAAGTCAGAGAGGCCGTTTCCGGTTCGTTCAGCAAATTTTGCAAATCTGCAAGCTTGGGGTTTGGCGCCGACCGCTTCTCCTTCTCTGGATTTTCTCCATCGCACTCTTCACGTCTCATGATCATGGTTCTCTCGCACGGCAGTTTGGGGAAACCGAAACGGCACTGCGCGCCGGGTGCTTTGACGCACGTCTTTGAATGAGACTTACTGTGCATCTGAACCTCTGTGACTTTCCGATGGAGTTCGGGTTCCTTTTCCGGATCGGGCAGCTCGGAGGAAACGTAGCGCGACACGAAATCGCAGATCTCTTGGTCTGAGGCCTCCTCAAAAACGGGGGCGCCTTCAACCCAAATGAGGCAATGGATGTGCGGACTTCCTCTGTGCTGAAACTCCAATCTGTAAAAGTAATCGACCACTTTTCCGACAGGTCGCGCCGGAGAAAGGAGCAGGTCTCTAAACAGAGCTTCCACACGTTTGTCAAACATGCGCATCGTCGTCACCGGATTGCTGCGGAGAATTTCGCACTTTGCGGCCCAGTCGAGGTCGGCGAAAATCACCCGTTCACCTTGCTGCGCTTTGATGGCGGTGATGACTTCTTCCCAACGCATTTCGGCAGCCGAGAACGTGCAGAAGAACGTGGGTGTGCCTAGCTGCCGAATCATGGCAAAAAGGTCCTTGAGACATTTCTCCCAATAGGCCGGGGTGCCCCTTAACGGCACCATGAAGCGGACGGCGTCTTTGCTGTGTATCAGTTTTTCAACTTCCAGTTTATCCTGCAACATAGCATTGTTTATTCGTCGACCGTCTCTTGTAAAAGGTTTACCTTTGCGTAGCTGTATTCTTATGCTTGATGTGGCCTGGTGGATTTCAGTCACAAACTGAGCAAAGAACAAGTAGTTAGCATCTCTGGCAAAACGTTCATCCACGCAGGACAGTCGGGCTTTGAAATACTTGCTCGGCGTGAGTTTAATCTCCCTCTCTTCATCGAGAGTGTTTTCCCCGGTCGGGAACTGGACCGGAAAAGCCATGGCCTCAAGTTTGGGAGTCTTGAAAAAGCTTACCGGGCTATTCCTTTCTGCGGGAGCAACGGAGTAAATTCCCTCAGTGAAACTCATAATTTCTTTCGATACATCGTTAGGTTGGAGACATGATTCAAATATTACGCCACCACTGGGTTCATCTGCTTCTTGCTCATTTTGGGCACGTTGCTGCGGTTCGTCACGCTCGCCATTGTCTTTGTCATCGTTTGTTTCTCGGAGAGCATCACTCTCAAATTTGTTTATCTGGACCAGATCTTCCTCATCAAAGTCACTCGTATTCATTTCGTCTTCAGAAGAGCTACTTTCATCGTCGGTGCGCGTCGGGTCACAAAAGTCAGGGTCGTCGCGAATGATTATGTCGCTGTACTGTGGATGGACCTGCTTCAGTTTAATCAGAGCACGTATTAGGTTAGGCCAAGTGACAGTTTGAAATACCTGGTGACCTTTGTAGCAAAGCCGTCGCTTCAGCTTCACTCGCAAAACTTGGGATTCTCTCCTGGGTCGTGGCAAGACGTTGACTGTCTCTTGTACTTCCGATGGAACACACACAACATTTCCACGAATGGCTCGTTGCTGACCTTTTGGAAGAGGAAAAATTTTGGCGAAAACTACATACTTTGATATGAGATGCCTCTCCAATATGTTCAACCCGCAAAGTTCATTCGGAATATCTGCCAGTTGGAGATTGTTAGCGACTGCTAGCGCTGGCATTTTGCCACTTTTGAGATGTGCGAAGCAAGTGTGACAAATCCACTCTTGTTTTCTTTCCTCTGGTACTTTGCACGATGGATCACATTCACGGTGACAAATATGAAGAAATTTTCCCGTGAGGCAGCTTTCGACAACATGTTTGTTTTTCTCAAAAGAGCGACGCCGACAAATGCGCACTTGGTTCGCGAATAATGCTCGGTGACAAACAGTGCAGACAAAAGTGGGTCCAAATGTAATTTGCCTTTTGAAGAGCTCCACAGATTTAGTGATTTCACAATTGATTCTGTCATTCGATAGTTGCTTTATCACTTTGTATTTTTTCAAAATTTTATTTGCGCAACGCAACACGTTTGTTCTCGATGAGTCGTACTTTGTTTTCATTGCCCGTCTCATGATTTCCTTATGTTTGGATCTGAATCCAGGATCATTTCGGTAACGGTTTGTGATGTAGAAGCACTGTCGGGCTTTAAAGCCAATGTCGTTCCGATACCTTTGCTTAATGTAAAGGCGCTGTCTAGCTCGAAACTCGAGGTCATCCCGATACTTTTTTGCAATGTAAGAGCACTGTCGGTCTCGAAACTCGAGGTCATCCCGATACTTTTTTGCAATGTAAGAGCGCTGTCGGTCTCGAAACTCGAGGTCATCCCGATACTTTTTTGCAATGTAAGAGCGCTGTCGGTCTCGAAACTCGAGGTCATCCCGATATCTTTGTTTGACGTAAGAGCGCTGCCGAGCTTGAAACTCTGGATCCTCTCGATATCTTCGTTTCACGTAAAAGCGCTGTTTATCCTGAAAAGCAAAATCATTCTGATATCGCTTTGTCATGTAGTAGCGCCGTCTCAACTTAAAGCTATCATCTGTCTTATAGAGATGTGATAAACGGGAAAGGATTTTCTTCTTAAAGCCCTCATCGACCAAGTAACGATGTATAACATAGGACCTTTGTTTCAAACGAAAACCTATGTCTTGTCTGTAACGAGTAGTTATATAGTACCTTTTCCTTTGTCGTAAGTCTACGTTCTGACAGTAATTTTCTTTACCTTTTACGTTTTTGCGTATTCGCTTCAGTTCCCTTTTGCTGGGTTTGTCTCCGGAATCAACGGCCATCTTTTCTTGTGCCTGCATCCGTCTTTTAAATTTTCTTCTTCTCGCTTTGCTCATTTTTGACAAGTCTGGTAGAGGTTTAGACATTGGGAAAATCAACCCATCAGTGTTATCCGTCAGATCATGACGGCGTTTTGAGACGTGGGGCACAGATTCGTTTGAACGTGAACTTGTCGTGGTCTCAGCAACGGCTCGGCTTGTGTCGACGCGTTCAAACTGCAACGTCAATGGAGGACGCTCTGCACATGGCACCATCTCATGGTCATCAGCAGTAACATCCACAGATGCAAAGCTAAGGGGTATAATCTCATACTGAGAATCACAATTGGCGTTTGACATAGTGAAAGATTTAATCAATGTATCTGTCAGGTCATTCAAGCATGTAAAAAGCAATACAACGGCTGTGCCGTTTTGAACAGGTAGTCCGTCACGTCCTCGGCTGTGAGGATCAAAAAACCCAAATCTGCCATCACGGTTTCGAAAAACAGCTATGCACAATGATTGCATAATCAAAAGAGCAAAGTTTACACCTGAAGTCAAGCACTGCAGTCCATCTCGAAGATTTAGATAATACACTTCACCAAGGAAAGAGGTCAACATACCACACGAAGGAAGACCCTTTATCAACATGTGCTGCTTTGCAAACCCGCTTACAATGCCTGGAACCTCATCAATTGTCAGGAAACGGTGAACAAAGCGCCCTTCTGCTTGCAACGTAGTTATAATACTTACATATAGTTCATGGCCTTGTTTGAGAACAAGATCAAGCTGAGAGCTGGTCAGGTGATCTAACTCCTGCAGGAATGCCAGAAATATAACAGAGTTGGTCACACACTGGCTGTTTTTCCATTTACCATATCTCCAATGCGCTTGGCTGTGAGAAGCCAACACATACGTTACCATATGTTGCACGAGAGCCATTCCGCCACCATGCTCACCGTGTGCTTCATCGGCACAGTTGTCATCAATCTTGAACACGGGTGCCTCAGTCGGGCATGTTGCCATCTCTGATATGGGTGCCTCATTTGGGCAGATAACAATCTCTGATATGGGTGACACACCCAGGCATGTATCAATCTCTGAAATTGCCTCATTCAGGCAGGTATTGATCTCTGATATGGGTGACACACCCAGGCATGTATCAATCTCTGAAATGGGTGAAACACCCAGGCATGAATCAATCTCTGATATTGGTGCCTCGTTAGAACAAAAACCATCAGAGCGTGCAAGAGTTGCTTGGGAGCCACGGCGTCGCTGCCAGCAAGACTTTGCCGCTAAAGATTTTTTGTTCTTCCTCGGCATGCTTTTAAACTGACGGGATTAGGTAGAAAATAGGAAGAGACAAAAAGGTAGAGCAGCAAAAAAGAGGGGTGTTTGGGGTGAGGTGGAGAAGGTCTTCTGAAAATAAAATACACACGTTTTAATAATATTGAAGGCAAGTTTATGTGCATAGTGCATTTCATTTACGAGACAATTTAAAGTGCCGGAATAATGAAACCCAAACAACTAGGTAAAACATTCAAAGTTCAGCGCTCTAAATCAGGCGTGGGCAAACTACAGCCCGGGGGCCACATGGCTTAGGCTTTTATTCCAGGCCGCCAAACTTTAAGAAATTAACAGTCAGGAGATGGATAAGTTTAATATCCTGAAAGATGGCAGAACTATCAGTACGTTAAAACAGTAACAGTCAGATTTACAAAAATTAAAAATAATGACAAAACTTTATCTTGTTCATTTGTCAATTCTCGTAAGTGATTTAAATAAACAGTTAAGTGCATGGGACTTGAATAACGGTTCTAACTATTTTTGTTGAATTTTCTATTGAAATATCCCACATTATTTTTCTTGTAGTCTTGTTTTTCAGTTATATACTATTGCTATTATTTCTTTGTATATTTATTTTCTATTATTTGTATTACTATTACGTTTGCTTCAAAAATGTATTAAACTATTTGGGTTGCATTTACAAAATCAGACACTGCCAGGGACCATGCGATCTTCTTCACGATTGGCAGCAGGCGAAAGAGGCTTTGGGAAAGGTAAGAGGGGAACACCCCCCCCCCAATCCCAACATCTTCGGGTGAGACGAGTGTTGTGAATGTCCAGCAGAGTAGGAGAGAGACACAAAGACACACATCGATGATCCCTTCAGCCGCTTTCACAATGCGCTGCAGAGTGTGACAACAGGACATAAGGCAGGCACCGAACCACACGGTAATGCAGCTGATAATAGTAGCGCGAGTAGGCATGGGCCAAACACCATGTTGACAGGTTTACTGCGGTGTTAAAAAGTTGAGGTTTCAATAATGGCAAATGCAATCTATTACCAATAATTAGCGTTTGTTAATCTTAACCCAAACACTGCAGAATACGATTGGCTTTTTGCAGAGTTGTCTCAACACGTCGCCTTTGATGGCAATCAACAGTTTTTGTTTGACCTTGTTAACAAGCACTGAAGATAACGAGGAAACAAACAGCACGTTGGAGGTCATGGCACATTTTTGTGTGTAATCAATAAATATGCTGAATTTTGAACTTTTACGCAATTTAGGTAGTTTGGGCGTCTTATTCAGATGCCTCCCAAACTCAAACAGAAATGATCACATTTGATCCAAAACACAAATTTATGATCAAGACAATAAAACAAAATGGCATTCTGTATAATTTGAAGTGTTATAGGTAACAACAGTGTTTTTTAGAAAACAAATCTCATTTTACAATACGATTTTTTAACTAGTGTGCCTTCGAGTGGACATTAATGGCAGTGTGGTGCAACTTACCGTTGATGGGAAACTATGAACAAACACAGGTATGTTAAAATGTTTATGCATTTATTTTTGTGTATTAAACATGGTACACATTTCTCAATGTACTGAATATACAATACACTTTTGGGAAAATCAAATACGATTGGCATACAATGGAAAAATTACAGCCGTAATTTCGATACTGTGATATTTTTGCGCAAGGTTTATCAAAGACTCAGAGATTTTATTGTCTCATGTATACATACCCTTAGAATCTATTGTCAGCACGTGCGGGCACAAACTCATTGGTGGGATATTAATATGCATTGTTCCAAGCGTCCAAAACTCGTGAGGATAAGCAGCTAAAGAAATGGATGGAGGTTTCAAGTGTGTGAACACTGATTGTTATTGTAAGGCATTTGAACACATGAGGTTTATTGAACAGTGAATAAAGTGGAGTAATAGAATTGCACTTTCTACACCAAATGTTGCTCATTCCAAACTATGCTCAGTGAGTACATTCATAACTCTCATTCGAGATGACCAATGTCTTTTTTGAATACCGCTGGTCCTTTTTATGGCACGTCACCATAGTTGCCACAATTCTTCCAAATGGCATGCGCCTATTTTGAAAATGTGTAAGTAATTTTCACACACCTCAAGTTTGTAGAGATGCGGGATTCAACAACAGGATCTGTAGGCACAAAAAGCAACACCGAAATGAAGTGAACATTTCAACTCAAAACCCAAATGTAGATTTTTTTACTCGGGTCTAGGAGTGAACAATATATGTCACAATGTCCTCAATGCATACAGTTTCATACGTACAATTGTATGCTTTTATTATCATGAAAACATTAAACTAGGCAGATAACAACAAATAACAAAATGTACACGTTGATATAGTTTTTTGCCAGTAATTTGTATCCTGTAAAATGTGAGGGGGAGTTGGGAGCTACGGTATTGCTCAAGCATGCTTCATCATAATCACCATGATAAGGAAACACTCTACCACTGCACAGATCCACCCTCTAATTGATCTTGTCCAAATAAAGATGATGCATGATGCACCAAACTTTCAAACCATGCTTGGCTTCCTATTTCTCCAATAGTTTTATATGTACTCCAGTATTACATGAAGGATGAGAGTTAAAAAAAAATTGAAAGTGGCACATGTAAAGTGCTACTAAGAGCATTTTTAAAATGTGAATTTTTATTTCACATTTACCGCAATTATTAAAAAATATAATATATATTTAACTAAATGGATGGTCAACCCCATTACCCCATAGTCTTGTTAGAATAATTTGATGCACAATTATTCTGACGCGTAGAAAACTACTTTGATTTTATTTTGAGGATTCTAGAAGCTGACTGTATTTGACCAAAAGATGTCCCGAGTGTGGCTATTTCATAAGGCTTTGCATAATTGACGGTTTCCAAATCAGTACAATAGAGACCACACATACTTTTACGAGGTGTCATCAAACCGATCTGTACTTTATACTGAACACTCATTCAACGTAGGAGCAAAATCTACTTTTAATAAAGCAGAAGCTTTTCAATGACATGTCATCTCAAAATTGCCACAATTCTTTAAAATTAAATGAGGCTAAGTAAATCGGTTGGCAATTTGCACATACCTCAGGATCAGAAGAACAGTCCTACAACAGAATCTGTAGACGCAAAGATATTGATTTGGTAATATTTGACTCACAACACAGTTATATATATATATATATATATATATATATATATATATATATATATATATATATTGTTATGCACCTTTCAAAAACTTTTGCAGTATGAATTACACATTTTCCCCAAAATAATCTAATATCAAACACTCACAATTATGCCCAAAATATTGATCACGAAGATTTTGGTCAAGATTCAATTCAGGATTCTAAATCACCAGTACTCGTTTTGTGTCCAACGTGTATTTATTCGGTTTTATTTTATTCCAGCAGGATATAAACAAGTTGTCCAGACTTGACACTTGAAAATAACAATAATAAAATGTAAATTGTATTTAAAACAAATAACTAGGCACACAAACGCAACACAGCAAAGTGAATTGCAAAGTGCACGCCAATGAAAAACGGGCAGTGCAGCGACGAGTCGAAACGCTTCACCAAATTAGCACACGTGGTTTTAGCATAGTAGTATATTATCGCATGAGAACTAAAGCGAACCAAGTTAATTGATAATGACTCATTGCGGTAAGAACAAAGTGCTTATAAAACAAAAACGTTACTGTTTTCAGTTTGTTAGAGCAGTGTAGATAAAGTATTTACAAATATTAATATCGAAATACCTTGAGAGTACCGGACTTACCGCTCACACTTCGCAAGGGCAATAATCCGCAAGCGGAAGTACGCGCACATTTAGAGTTATGTTACCTTCACTGACATTCGGATTTATTTTCCCTTTGCTGCAGTTTACCTACGCAAAAACATTTGTAACAATATATTATTTAGATGTGTTGACAGACGTGATGGGCAAAATGAACAAACACCTGAAAAAGTAAATCAATCGAGCCCTAAATGTTGTTATGAGCGTGCATCGGTAATAAAAGGTGTGGTGTACTACGCTTCCTGAACCGTCCCGTACGACTGGATTGACACAGGTGGAGGACACACGAAGTAGTTCGCTGGGTTTGAACTGTCATTCGTAAATGGCATTTCCACGAATGCGGACACAAAATATGTAAATATGAGTAATATTGAGAATGTGAAATGTGTGAAGTTTGGAGTACGCATCACATTGGCACACACGGCAAACATGCGACAAATAAAGGAATGAAACACAACTTGTGATTAGTTGCTAGGCGGTTGCTAGGAAGATCACATGACCACAGGAGAAACATGTCCAGACGTAAATAGTAATAACAGAACGATTCAAACACGAAATCGTTAAGTATAATCAGAAACTTCTTAACAACACCATTCACTTAACATTAGACAATTTTTACGGTACAAAAACTTGAATTGTAGCTGAAAGTTGAACTGTAAACGTGAAACGCGATTTGCCCGAACCGGGACACGGACATGTTGAAGATGACAACTCTACCACTGAGCCACTGGGGGGAAGTGTAAGACCACACTAGGGAATGAAGTATTTTTGAACGTGAATCTATGAAGAACTACGAATAATACAAAGTTAAAAAACTGAAAAAAGTTCAACTGTGGAATGAAAAGATGAAATGAAAGTAAGAACAGTTTGAAAAGGCTAAATTCTTTAAATATGAATAGTATAAAAAACGTAAATTGTAGGAAAACGATGAATAGTTGAACCTTGAAAAATAAAAAAGCACTTCACGTGAATATGTGGAATGATGTGAAGTTCGAACGGCATGAATTGGATGAACTGGGAAGGAGTTGAAACCAAAAGAAAATACTGAATTAACTGAAAAAAAAACACTGAATGTGTGAAAAGACACAGCGGGGATCGAACGCACGAACATGTAGTAGATATACGTCAACAGAACGTCTGAGCCACGGGAAATGACGAAACCGTGAACGCTTTAAAAGGAAGTAGGAAGTACGCTCCAATCACGTAACATTAGGCCGTTTTTACGGTACAAAAACTTAAATTGTAGGAAAACGATGAAAAGTTGAAACTTGAAAAATAGACCCGCACTAACTAAAAAAGACTCACACAACTAAAAAATGACGCAGCCTGGGATTGAACCCACGAACATGAAGTGCGAATGCCGTACACAAATCCCATGAGCCACCGAGACATAGGAAATATCGAAAACGTTAAGGTTTAAAAATAAAGCACGAAGACCAGCCCATTCACTTAACATTAGGCCATTTTTACGGTACAAAAACTTAAATTGTAGGAAAACGATGAAAAGTTGAAACTTGAAAAATAGACCCGCACTAAACATGAATATGTAGAATGATATGAAGTTTGAACGGCATGAATTGGATGAACTGGGAATGAGTTGAAACGAGCCTAAAAAACGGTCGGATTAAAAAAAAAATAATAATAAAGGTGGAGAAAAACATAAGTGTGAAGGTTTCACCTTCACACAATAATAATAATAAAAGTGGAGAAAAACATAAGTGTGAAGGTTTCACCTTCACACAATAATAAAGGTGGAGAAAAACATAAGTGTGAAGGTTTCACCTTCACACAATAAAGGTGGAGAAAAACATAAGTGTGAAGGTTTCACCTTCACACAATAAAGGTGGAGAAAAACATAAGTGTGAAGGTTTCACCTTCACACAATAATAAAGGTGGAGAAAAACATATGTGTGAAGATTTCACCTTCACACAATAAAGGTGGAGAAAAACATAAGTGTGAAGGTTTCACCTTCAGTGAAGGTTTCACCTTCACACAATAATAAAGGTGGAGAAAAACATAAGTGTGAAGGTTTCACCTTCACACAATAATAAAGGTGGAGAAAAACATAAGTGTGAAGGTTTCACTTTCACACAATAAAAATAATAAAGGTGAAGAAAAACATAAGTGTGAAGGCTTCACCTTCACACAATAAAGTGGTAGAATAACATATGTGTGAAGGTTCCACCTTCACACAATAAAGCGGTAGAATAACATATGTGTGAAGGTTTCACCTTCACATAATAAAGCGGTAGAATAACATGTGTGAAGATTCCACCTTCACACAATAAAGCGGTAGAATAACATATGTGTGAAGGTTCCACCTTCACACAATAATAATAAAGTCAAGGAATAACATATGTGAAACCTTCACACAATAAAGTCAAGGAATAACATGTGTGAAGGTTTCACCTTCACACAATAAAGAAAATGGCGGAATACAATAACATATGTGTGAAGGTTCCACCTTCACACAATAATAATAAAGTCAAGGAATAACATATGTGAAACCTTCACACAATAAAGTCAAGGAATAACATGTGTGAAGGTTTCACCTTCACACAATAAAGAAAATGGCCGAATACAATAACATATGTGTGAAGGTTCCACCTTCACACAATAATAATAAAGTCAAGGAATAACATATGTGAAACCTTCACACAATAAAGTCAAGGAATAACATGTGTGAAGGTTCCACCTTCACACAATTATGAATGATATCTACCCATCCAAAGAATTCTTGGGTTTACGTTTTAGTTTTGAAGAAAACATATGCATGTTCTGTAAAAATGATATTGAAACCACGGATCAAATGTTCTTTTCATGTCCAGTAATACAACTATTTTGGAGATCTGTCTGGATCTCTCCTATGGTTGAATCACTTCCAGCTCATTTTTCAATCGATCACATAATATTTGCTGTCATGCTCCTGAATAAGAACATTGAAATTCTTATTAATATTATTTTAAATATGGCCACAATTTTTATACACAAAAAAATGTTTCAAAAATGTACCCTTGTCCTGAATAATTTTATAAAAAAAAATTGTAATTATATTAAGACGTTGGAGTTTGTTGAAAGATCAAGTGTGCAAGTCTACAATATCCTGAAGGAAATCCCATGCATAACATATATTGTTTCATTGTTAAATTTATTTTCTTTTTTTCATTTATGTACTATTTTTTTCCATTCTTCATTAGTTTCTTACCTGTTTTGAAATTTTACATGAATATTTTCTTCAATTGGTAATATGTATGCTCTTCCCTTGGCAATTAGGCTGTATTGTAATAAGGACTATGTTGCCATTATGTTTATGATTCTGTTAAATAAATAAAGGTAAAAAAATCGTAAAAGGCGTGAAGACAAGCGACTCAAAGAGGGCCTCGAAGGATACTTCGATGTATCCTTTCCTTCGATAGGGTCTCGCATCAGCGAAATAACAACGGAAACTCAAGGTAACTCAAGGCGCCGTGAATTTGTACAGTTGCGTCTCGCCTTGTCGCGTCGGAAATGACATCAAGTTGGCCGCCATATTTGCCGTTGGAGGACGTAGTCGTTTAATTTGTGCACCCTGTCCAAATTCAAAACACTTCATGCGGTCTACGGAGGCTGCTTTAGTAGGAGCTTTCGGTGGTTTCGAAGGACCCAGCCTGAAAACTGGTTTGGAAGGATATAGCCTGCGAATTTGGACGCACCCTATGGTTCGGCGCGTCATATTAGTCATATGGGCGGGGCAGCAAAGTCGAAAAGACTTGCGAAGTAGACCACCATTTTAAACGACGTTGCACTTTAACCTGTTTGTCTCGCCATATTTATTTGAGCTATTACCTCCGAGATGGGGAATCGGGTAACCCGTGAGGACTACGAATGGGTTTATACCGACCAGCCACATGCTGACCGCAGGAAAGAGATCCTTGGTTAGTTCGGTAATCCTTTTAGCAAATTGTGATAATTATACCTTAATAGTCGACGTTACTGTGACCCGCTTAGTATAATTATTGTTCATCCATGACCATCCGACAGCACTTTTTTTTAAACGAAGTTGCCTCCAAAGACGCGCATTTTAGTCATAATCGTTAGTTAACGGTTCCAGATCAGTTGCCGCATGAGTGCTAGTTACAGAAGCTAACCAATGCCATCTCATAATGGAATACTGTACAGTACACGAGTTCAAGTGGACCAGGCCTCTCCGAGTCTGTGTGTGGAATCTGTCATTCATCCGCCTTTTGCTCAATCACAAAATAAGGATTTTACAATAGCAGACGAAGTGTACTGGTCAGTTAAAAAAAAAAAAAAAAAAGTTTTCACTGTCCGGGTGCCCTGTTAATTAGGCCTAAAGTCATATTTGTCGCATACAGGACCAACGTCATCTCTTGACGCTGTAGAAGTATAGTACTGTAATCACAAGAGCAGCTACTTCGCGCCTCTCCTATCGTGCCTATGTTTTTTTTTTCTTAAATAGATTATATTGCAGCGAGACGTGCTATGAAAATTCCCTGCATCCCAGTCAGACAAGTTAAGTGTAAATTATCTCAAATGTAAATCATTGAACTTTATACAGTAACTGTTGTACAGTACAGTTTCCCTTCTGTTTTTCATGTCAGGTGTACGTACCCAGGATCACGGTGAGTGGCAATTGTCCTCGGAGTAGGTGCTCAGACGTCTAACTCGAGTGAAGCAAATAGTTTACCAAACATGTTTAAAAAGCAATTTACTGTTGAAATGTCATTTTTAAACAGAAGAGGATCACAGTTTGCTTTTCTCCTTGCAATCTCTTACAGTTGCTCATGTGTGATTGACTCAACAACTTCCTGCAATGACAAAAAAAAAAAAAGTACTGATCTCAACTGACTGGCCAGGCAATCTGTCAATAAGATGAAGGGGCTCTTGTACAAGTCACGGCCACCCCTCAAGACACATGATTGTTGGCTCTGCGACAATTAACGATTGAGTGCAGGAGCTGTAACCCACTCAGGCTCAAAAGTTTAAATTGACTCGTCTACGGTGCCCGTGTATTGTAGGAATGCGCCTTGAGCCAATTGACAGATTGCCTGGCCAGTCAGTTGAGAACAGTACTTTTTATTTTTTTAATGTCATTGTAAAGGAAGTTCTTTAAGTCAATCACACACGAGTGGTTAAAAGAGATCACAAGGAGGAAAGAAAGCTTTGGTGTCGTCCTACCGTTTGTAATAAATTGGAATTTGACATTTTGTCCATCTAGGTTTGCTCGTGTTCGGTTCTCTCTCATTTCCTTGTTAAATTTTCCCTTTTGGGACACATATTTCTCAGTTTTCCTGCATTTTTGGGGTCCCGTGCCTTCCTCCTCCCAACTCGTTTCACCATGCACAAACTTGACACTTGTATTAAATTGCTATTTGTAATTGAGTGTAAAATCTTGTTAAAGCTTGCCTGCTCTTGGTGGACTTCATAAAACTTCACGGACAAATAATTAGAAATTATTATGACTTTTTCTATGTTTTAGAACGTATAGTGAGGACTTTTAATTGCTGATCCCACTCGCATCTGCCTTTATTGTCTGTGTTCTTGTTAGTTTGATTTGGTCCACCTGGTGATGCTAAGTCCAGTTTTGCTCCCGGTTCAGTCGGCCTCATTTCCTTGTTTAAAAATGTTTTTTGAGCCACATATTTCTCAGTTTTCCTGCATTTTTTTGGGTCCCCTTAGTTCAGAGGTGTCAAACTCATTTTTTGTCGCGGGCCAGTTTGTAGTGAGAACTTCCTTCATTGGGCCGATAAGTTGAGGAAACCAAGTCGATTTAAAATGGTCTCATAGTATTATTACAGTACACAGCAAATTGATGGCTTAGTTGTTTTGAAATCAGAAGTAAAGCAGTCTAGTTTGTTCAATTATTGTTTACATTACTGAACAGAACAAACCAAAAAAATCTCAACATTATTTTTCATTATACACAAGCTAAAGTTTTGGAACAGAGTTTAGCAAGGGTAATGGAAACTTACATGATTTGCTTTCGCAGGCCACATAAAATGACGTGGCGGGCCAGATTTGGCCCCCGGGCCTTGAGTTTGACACCTGTGCCTTAGTTTCTCCTCCCAACTCACCATGCCCAGACGTGGCCATTTTCTTTGCATGTTTTATCTAATTAATTTTTGTCCTTTTAAAACAAAGATGCTATTCCAATGAACCACTATCTCAACAAGCTGGTACTCCGACATGGTCCTGGCTGTGAAGGCCCCCTATCGTTGCTTGCAGCTTTAGTTTTGGAAGTTGTTCTCAACACATTTATGGCATAACATGTCATACACAGAATAAATACTTTTTTTTAACCCTTTGTTCAGCAGGGGTGATATTTGTTTTTCTTTTCACATTTGTAATAAATAATTGTTTTGTTTTTTTTCCCCAACAGCAAAATATCCACAAATCAAGTCTCTGATGGGCCCCGACTTCAAGCTGAAATGGATCGTGTGCATTATGGTGGCTATACAGTTTTTAGCTTTCTATTTCATCAAAGATGTGGAATGGAAATGGGTCTTATTTTGGACATATGCCTTTGGGAGCTGCATCAACCACTCGATGACTCTTGCTATCCATGAAATATCCCACAATACCGCTTTTGGAAATAACAAAGCTATGTGGAACCGATACTTTGCCATGTTTGCCAATCTTCCTATCGGCTTGCCCTACTCTGCCTCATTCAAACGCTATCATTTAGACCATCACCGCTACCTTGGAGGTGATGGTATAGATGTAGACATCCCGACTGATTTTGAAGGCTGGTTTTTCTGTACACGTTTTCGCAAGTTCATCTGGATTATTCTGCAGCCTCTTTTTTATGCTATTCGACCTCTTTGTATAAACCCAAAACCCATAACTCAGTTGGAGCTAACCAATGTTTTTGTTCAACTCATCTTTGATATTCTGCTGTTCTCGGTGTGGGGAGTCAAGCCTATGGTGTACATGCTGGCTGGATCCATGCTGGGTATGGGTCTGCACCCAATATCTGGTCACTTTATAGCTGAACACTATATGTTCCTGAAGGGCCATGAAACCTACTCCTACTATGGCTCCCTCAATCTTCTCACCTTCAATGTAGGGTATCACAATGAGCATCATGACTTTCCCAGCATCCCAGGATGTAGGCTACCTATGGTTAGTATACTTGATGTCACTAACAATCACTTATGTTGGGGTCTGAGTGTTGTGGTGGTCAAAGGCAGCCCACCCCCCCACAAAGGAACCCCTAAACTCTTGGACTGCACTAATTATCAAAAAATACTGCCAATTACAATATCACCATGTGCATTATGCATATCTCAAAGATGTGTAGTAAATACATGCTTTTGAAGAAGCAGAAGCGACCATAAATGTGCATTACTATCCCGTATCTAGGGGCATTATTTTATAATAAATAACTTTAAATAAATACATTTTGTGAAGATAAAGTAGGTAATAAGACATTTTTAATACCACAATAATCGATATCCCATTTTATAGCACCCATATGACTTCAGTTATAGAGCGTTTTATACATACAATAAAAGTACATATTTTTGAAGAAGCTAAGATATTGAAATGCAATCATGAAAAGCCAAAATAACTTGTCACATCCCACATAGGAAAATTGGTCTGACCCAGCAACTGCCCACACAATCCAATTCACTCATGGTTAACCCACATAAGTCAATGAATAATGGTCTTTAATGGATCACCACATCCACAATGTAGGCTGCATAAAGCCCATATCTGAGCCAAATTGTATATACTGTCTTCCAAATTATAATGCAAACTGGATTTGAGAGTCAAAACATTTGTTATTGACCATTAAATGCATGGCATTTTATCTCAAGGTTCTGTCACTCATTGACACCAATCTCAGATATCTGTGACAAATACAGTAGGTTAGCCCAAATCAAGGAAAACTGCCTAAAACTGTTGTTCCAAGTTTTAAGCAGGCCACAGGTTTCAATCAATATCGGGACATTGAATAATCTCCACTACTGAAAAACGTAAGATGGTACTTTACCTTGCTCAGGGTTTGAAAACATGCATGTTTCCAAAAAACCTATGTGTGATCATCGAACTGTAAAGAAATGATTTCCTAATTCAGAGCACAGGCAGGTTTGTGCGGACGAAATTTCTGCCAGACATTCATCAGAACAAGAGAGAAGCTGCCATTGCAAAGCAGCAAAGGGGTGATTGAAGCTCCAGGGTCCTCTGGAGTCCCATGAAGCACAAAGTGTAGATCCTCAAAAAGTTAGCAAGTGTGCTTACAACTAGTTTTCAGTCACTCCTAAACAATGCTCACAAGCAAAAACGGCTGCAGTATAATCAGGAATACATGAAGACTAATTTTCAAACAGTTTTGTTTCCCAATGGGTGCCATGCTTCCCGAGATGTCTGGAGCAGATAGTTGGAGAATGGCCACACTATTCCAAGGCTGAGATGGCATTAAGGGGGTGGGGGTTTCATGTTGTGGTCTGGAATAATGTGGAGATAGCTGATAGGTTACTTTAGGATCCGTGTGTTTGAAAATGATCTCTGCAAAATATGTATAGTTTCTGACTGATCACTTTCTTCCATGGTACAAAAAGAAGAACCGCACCTTCGGAGGGAAAAAATCTTCTTCATACATGACAATGCCACATTTCATGCTTCAACGAACACTGAGTCATTGGCTGATATGGGCATAAGAGAAGATGGCTAGCCTCCTGACTGCGACCCTATTGGGAGCATCTTCAAGCAAAGATATATCAGGGACACCCATCAATTCCAGGGATGTATTTACATGTTTTTTAAGAGTCCGGACATAATATTACAAATTCAGCATATGACCATTTTGACTTTTTTTACAGCCAATGTAATGTCTTAAAACGCTGTTGTGCATAATAATTTGGAACAGTGGACTTTGAGTCATTTATTGTAAAAATACTGAGATTTGATCAATGAAATTTGAATGAAATTCTTAACGGCTGATGGCTTAAATTAAACGGCTTAAATTATACTGAGTGATATTAGCATCAGTTATTCATAAAAAGTTGAGTAAAAAATACTTTGCATAATAGTTTGGAACAGTGTAAAAATAGCTGGCCCTCCTTTAACCTTATATCAGTTTTAATTCAACATTAACTAAGCCACTTCATTCACGAGGCATCATTATTGAGAAACTCAAAACATTTTCAGTATTTATAATGTTGGAATTTTATTTCTAAATCAACATCAACTCAAGTTAGTAATCTGACTCCAATTTGTGACCTTACCCAACTGCCACTCATCCAACAATTTGCGCGCTCGTTCTGCAATAGAAAGGTATCAGGAAGCCGGCATTTTCACACACGAGTGGATTTATTTCTAACACACAGATCTAATACAAACCCCTGGGTCTCGGGTCCCTCTCAATACAGCCCTGTACGCCTCTGTTGCCACCAGCAGACGTACTCTCATCCGAGTTGCCCAGCAATGAGTTATACTACACAATATGCAAATGGAACAGCAACAAAGGCATCCTGGCATTATTTTATTGGCTATGTGTATACTACAGTTAACTTTAGCTTGCTCTCATTGGTCTTTCTTCCCCTGCAGAATCACTTGCTGGATCCTCCTAGTTGTAGTTTTCCTCACAGTTGTTTTCCATCAGGTGCCTCTGGGTCATCTCGTCCCCGCGACTGGCACCGTTTGCTCTGAAACATTCCATTCTTACACTCCCTTGCACCCCACATCCGGTTGTTTTCACTTTACAGTCTCACACTCTCATACACAGAATGTTGCAACAGCTAATGAACTACTTTAAGCTCAAACTATTATATTCCTTTAATAACCATGTTAATTTTTAGACCATGTGAACCTATGAAGGTAAATTTTGTGCAAAAGTAACTTTTACAGTAGTATTTTTTTACTGTATAAGGGAAATGAAAATTATTTGCAGTTAGTAAAAATGATTTGCAGCTGAGATTTGCAGCCTCACAGTTTAGAGTCCCGGGTTTTGAGTCCAGCTTGCTCCAGGCCACTGGTTTTGATAGAGTTGGATGCTTGTAAACTGACTTTTGAAATTGCAACAGTGTTCCCTTGTTTTTCGTGGTTGATGAGGACTGATCACAATCACACCTACGGACAATTTAGTATATCCAGCACTAGAAAATAATTCTTTTAGAATTTGAATATTTTAAGCTGAATTTAATTTACATAGATGTAATTTATGTAATTATAAGAATATTTTAAAACATGTTTTTTCTCTGAAACTGCATTTGATCCTCACTGAAAATTTAAGTCAGTATATTTTCAGCACAGCAGATATTGAAGGAAGGGATTAGTCTCAAGTGTCTTAATTTGACACCGAACTTTAATTTTACGAGATGTTCTGAGATTAATTCGTTCCGTAGTTGGGCTCGGAAGGCGAATTCACCATATCGTGGGCAATTCAAACCGATGTTAAAAACGCCAATGCGTTTAGAACCCCAGGTAAAAACATCAAAATTGTACATACGTATTAAAAATTGGTACCAAAATAGTATAGTAAATGCTACGTATATATAATATACGTGGAAACAATCAGAAAACATCCTAAATACAAAATATAGAAAGGATTTATTTACCTTTGACTGGCACTTGCTATGGCCAAATCCCCTAGTAAGGGTACCTTCCTATTCATACACCTACTAACCAATTTTTTGTCGTACTGCAAGCACGCCCTAGTGGGAGCAAAAAATGTCATTATAGTCGGATTGCAGCCAAACCCGGTTGGTTTGACTTACAGCTACCAACATTTTCACACATATGTACGACCCTAAGACCTAAATAATAATTCAAAGAGAAGCTATACGCTAGGATGTACAGAAAAAGTTACAAATTTTTGAATGTGCAATTTTGACGCATTTATGGCCATTTGCTAGTCTTCAACTGCTGCCGCTTTCTCTTAAATGGTTGACCCAATCAACTTTCACTTTGGCATGGACCATTATTAGACTCAGAGGCACAACTCTTCCAAAAATTTTTAGGATCCGTTGAAATATATGATGGAGGCATGGCTTCAAAATATGAAATCAATATTTCCTTTGCCCACAGTGACAAAACCCTTTTAACTCAGCTGAATAAGCTTTAAAAAATATGAAACTTGACAGTATCATTAAATTTCATAGATGTGATTGAAGTCCACTGCTCAACACACTTATTCCATTGTAGTGTTGGCACCATATAGTGGCAACAAAACCAAATTAGAGCTGCAAGCAGCTATAACGGACTTAAGCACGTTGAAGTATGAACAGTTTGGGGTATGGACACATTTGGGTATGAATGTATATGTGCATATTAAGCCGAACTGTAGAAGTCAATGCTTTGTCAATGCTTGTTCAACGGGAGCAACTGAGCAATTGGAATCGCAAAATCAGTAATATATTATTTCAATGTTTTAGATAAGTGCAAATTGTCATTAACATCTGTTCAACACACTCAACTAAGTAATTGGAATCGCAAAATCAGAAATGTATTATTTTCTGCCTAAAGGTGATTCCAGCACTACGATGGGATGTATGTTTGTTGATATCTGTAGGAATGGACTTTCATTCAACGTGTGAAGTCGTGACAAGATGAGATCATCTGGGTAAAACTACAGCAGCATTTATTGTTATGATGAATCGTCGTAATGAGCACTGCTGTATAGGCCACGGCCATTATCAAAACATCGTAATATTTGGTGGAGGAAATTATAGGCGTGACTGAAGGACTGTCAGAAAAATATTAGTTCAACAGGCTCAACAAGGTACATATAAATGATTTTTTTTTTTTTTTTTTGCTGCCACCAGGTGTCGCCCGCACTACAAGGAATAAAAGTATGTTTAGCATTGGACTCCCATGAAATCATCTTGATCCAATTACATTCAATTTTGCCGTCCTGGCCAGACATCGGATTTTGAGGCGGTGTAACGTTCACACCCAAATTTGAAGAGTCATAAAACTTTAGATTTATAATGTTCCCTTTCTCAATATTCTCCTAACTAATTTTGAGTGAATTTACTGAAACCGGCATAGCACAGAACATGAAAGTGTAAAAATGAACGTTATTGTCTGCCACCAGGTGTCACTATTATTAATTAGAAAATGTGTCTTAATGATAATGTAAAGTTTCAGATTTTTTAAAGCTTGTTCACCTGAGTTATAAAGTTATTTTGTCACTGTGGGCGAAGAAAACATTGATTTCATGTTATGAAAGCCCTTCTCTGTCATATCTTTCATGGGATCGTGAATATTTTTGGACCAGTTGTGCCTCTAAGTCTGATAATGGTCGACACCAAATTGAAAGTTGATGGGGTCAACGCTATAACAGAAGGCGACAGCAGTGGAAGACTTACAAATGGCCTTAAATGCATCAAAATTGCAAATTCAAAAATCTGTAACTCTTTTTCTGCACATCCTAGCACATGGCTGTCTTTGATTGTTTTTTTAAGTCTTAGGGTCCTGCAAATGCCTACAAATTTTGGTAGCTGTAAGGCAAATTAACTGGGTTTGCCTGCAATCCTTCGACAATAATGACATTTTTTGCTCCCACGAGGTGGTGCTCGCAGTACGACAAAAAACTGGTTAGTAGGTGTGTTTTACATTGGACTTCCATCAACTATATGATATTTTGGAAATATAAGACCATCTGGGTCCAGTTACAGAAACTTTTTCGGATTGGCGAGACATCGGAATTTAAAACGACATACTGGCCGCGCCCATTGGCGAAAAGTTTTAAAATTGTAGAACCTTCATGTTCCATGCCTCAACGCTATTATGGCCAATTTTCAGTTACATTGCTCAAACGGGATTGGCACAGTGCAAAAATTTAAATTATAAGTTTTTTTACACTGGTGGCAAAGGAAATTTGAAAGAAGTATTCTGAAGCCCCGCTCCCATCATATATGTTAGCCGATCTTGACGAAACTTTGCCCAGTTGTGCTACTATGCCAGATAATGGAGCATGCCAAATGTGAAGTTGATCGGGTCAAGGGTTTTGGTCTCGAAAAATGTACAAAAACGGGCCAAATGGCACATTAAACTGAATAATTCTGGTTCTTAACACATGGCGCTCTATAATATTTTTGTAGGTCTTGAGGTCCTACATATGCATAAAAAAATTGCGTTGCTCTCGGTCAAACGGGTCGGAACTGACTGATAGTTTTAGGATCACCTGGGTTCAATTACAGCAACTTTTGCCAATTTGGGAAAACTCTGACTTTGAAGGTGGTGTACAGTGGTTTACAGTCGTAAAATGTGGAAACCCTTCTCCTCCAAGTCTCAATGCTATTTGGACAAATTTTCAGTTCATTTAATCTTACGGGCTTAGCACATTACATGAAAGTATAAAAAACTGACATTTTTGTGTGTAACTAGGTGGCGCTATAAAAAATTGGAAAAAGAACCATGCAGATATTTTAAAGTTATAACTTGTTAATTTTCTGTAAAGTTTCAGATATTTTGAAGCTTGCACATTGGAGTTATTAGGGTTTTGGTTGCTCATGGCAAAGGACATTTGACTTTGAAACACGTATTTTGAAGCCTTGCCCCGATCATATATGTTAGCCGATCTCATGTCAGATAATGGGGAATGCCAAAGTTGATCGGGTCAAGGGTTTTGGGACCGAAAAATCTACAAAGTTGGGCCAAATGCTACATTCAACAGTTGATAACTCTGGTTCTGTACATCCTGACATATGGCGCTCTATAATGTTTTTGTAGGTCCTGAGGTCCTACATATGCATATGCATGTACATATGCATAAAATAAAATATGCATAAAATTTTTAGAGCTCTGGGTCAAACGGGTCGGAACTGCCTGCCGTTTTAAGGATCATCTGGGCTCCATTACAGCAAGTTTTGCTGATTTGGGCTAACTCCGACTTTGAGGTGGCAAACAGACCACCCCGTTTCTCACAAAGTCGTAAAATTTGAAAACCCTTATTCTCTAAGTCTCTATGCCATTCAGACAAATTTTCAGTTCATTTACTCTTACGGGCATTGTACAATACATGAAAGTTTAAAAAATGACATTTTTGTCTGTAACTAGGTGGCGCTGTAATAAATTTGAAAAAATTATGCGGATAATTTAAGGCCATAACTAATAAATTTTCTGTATAGTTTCAGATTTTTTTATTCTTGCACATTGGTGTTATTAAGGTTTGTGTTGCTCATGGCGAAGGAAATTTGTCACACATAATTTAAAGCCCCACCCCATCATATATGTAGGCCGATCGTCACGAAATTTTGCCCAAATGTGGAGCAAGCCAAACATCCAAAAAGGCACATAAAAAAAAGTCATATCTCTGGTTCTGTACATCCTAGCACATGACATTCTATAACTTATTTGTAGGTCTTGAGGTCCTATATATGCCTAAAACATTTCATCGCGCTAGGTGAAACGGGCCGTGACCAAGGAGAAGTGTTCGATTCTAGGTGGCGCTAAAAATCATTTTTTTAGATTTTATGTATGAAAACCCCAAAATACTAAATTTTACAGCAGGCCTAATGAGTGCAAATTTTGGTGACTTATCGTGCATGTTTAGGCCCTCAAAATGTGATTTATTTCGGAGAATAATAATAATCAGAGCTGCAAGCAGCTAAAAAGGGCCCTCGCAGACCTGTGCACGTTGGGGTATGAACAGATCGGGGTATGAACATGTAGGAGTATGAACGATAAACAATTATTTGTAGATGACTTCAGTGCAGGAATCTTATCAAATATGTAAAATTTGGAGATTGTGGGATAATGTGGGATGAGTTACTGCAGCTTTTATTGTTACAGATGTGTGACTTTGCGCTGCCGTGTAGGCCATGCCCATTGTAGAAACATCGTACTATTTGGTGGAGGGCATTAGGCATGGCCAATGGCTTTTCAGACAACATTTAAGGGATATCACTTCAAGTGGCTCAGCAGAGTACATAAAAAAGTTAAGGAGATGCTATATTTTTTGCTGCAACTACGTGGCGCTCGCACTACGATAAAAAATAGGCTTGTCGTGGTGTTTCACATTGGACTCCCATCCCATATATGACGTTTTGAAAATATCAGATCATCTAGGTCCAATTACAGCAAGTTTTACCGTTTTGGCGAGACACCAGACTTTAAATTGACATAGAGGCCACGCCCTCTATTGAAAAGTCATAAAAGTTAAGAACCTTCATGTTCCAATGTCTCAAAGCTTTTCTGACCATTTTTTAGTTCATTTAGTCAAACAGGCGATGCATAGTACAGAAAAGTGTAAAAAATGACTGAAAGTGTAAAAATGAGGCCACGCCCTCTATGGAAAAGTCATAAAAGTTGAGAACATTCATTTTCCACTCTGTCATAGCTTTTCTGACCACTTTTGAGTTCATTTAGTCAAACAGGCATTGCACAGCACATGAAAGTGTAAAAAATTAGATTTTTGTCCGCCACTAGGTGGCACTGTAAATGATTTGGAAGTTTATCATATAGCTGTATTAGGGCATGACTTTTAAAGTCCCTGCAGAGTTTCACATGGTATGCTGCTGAAACAGCTGAGTTATTAAGGTTTTTGTCACTCTTGGCGAAGGAAATATTCAAAATAATTTGAAGCTCCACCCATATTTTGCAAGTCATGGAATCTTCACAATTTTTGGCATATTTGTGCCGCTATATCTGCTAATAGTCCATGTCAATGTAGAAGCTAATGGGGTGAACCGTTTAAGAGAAAAAGGCACTAGTTTTAGACCAGCTAATGTCTAAGAATGGGGCAAAATTGCACATTAAAAAAATTCATAACAATTATTCTGTACATCCTAGCACATCACTTCTATTGACTTTTTTGTAGGTCTACAATCCTACATATGCCTAAAAAGTTTTATCGCTGTAGGTCAAACCAAACAGGATTGACTCCAATCTTTCGACTAATGCCATTTTTTGCAGCCACTAGGTGGCGCTAGCTTTAAACTGAAATATATGTTTGTCAATGTCTTCAGGAATAGATTTTCTTCCAATGTGTGAAATTGTGAGAAGATCAGATTATCTGGGTCAAATTACAGCAGCTTTTATTGGTCCAATAAAGCTTCGGAAGGAAAATGGACGTAGAGGCCACGCCCATTATCGAAACTTCGTAAAATTTGGTGGAGGTTAGCACAGCTGTCTAGAGGCTTGTCAGACTTAATTTCATCGATATTACTTCAAAGGGCTCAGCTAAACACATAAAAACGTTTAAAAAATGCTATATTTTTGCCTGCCACTAGGTGGCGCTCGCATTATGACAAAAAATACGTTAATAAGTGTATTTTGCATTGGAAACCCATCAAATATATGAAGTTTAGAAAAGATAAGACCATCTGGGTCCAAATACAGCAACTTTGTTCGTTTTGGCGAGACATCAGACTGACATTTTTGTTTGCCACTAGGTGGCCTTATAAGCAATTGAAGATTTTTTTAAACACATGTGTTAAGGGCTTGAGTCTTCATGTGTCTGTGAAGTTTCAGATTTTTCCAAGCTTGTAAAGCTGAGTTATAAAGGTTTGTTTTGAATTGTGCCTCACAGTCAGATAAAACATTACAGCAAATTTGACGTCGATTAAGTAAAGCGTTTAGGAGAAAAAAGGAGCAGTTCGGGACCTGCAAATGAGCAAAAACGGGCCAAAGGTGCACATTCAAAAATTCATAACTCTCTTTCTGTACATCTGAGCATATGGCTCGCGCTGACTTTTTTGTAGGGCTCGAGGTCCTACATAAGGGTACAAATTTTTGGAGCTCTAGGTCAAACGGGCCGGGAGTGAGAGGCTATTTTCCACTCATAAGGCCATTTTGGGGCCAATTACAGCCACTTTTTTCGTTTTAGCGAGTCATCTAACTTTGAGGTGGCGTGCAGACTACGCCCATTATCGAAAAGTCGTAAAATTTTAAAACCTTAATATTCCATGTCTTAATGATATTCTGACCAATTTTCATTTGTTTTACTCAAACAGACTGAGCACAATACATGAAAGTGTAAAATAGGACATTTTAATCAACCACTAGGTGGCGCTAGTAGGTATTTTAAAAAACTTTTTGTAAAAGTGTTAAAGACATAAGTTTCTATGTGTCTATGAAGTTTTAGATTTTTTTAAGCTAGTACATCAAAGTTATTAAGGTTTTTGTCCCTCTTGGCGAAGGAAAAATTGAACACATAATTTGAAGCCACGCCCCTATCATATATGTCAGCGGATCTGCACCAAATTTTGCCCACTTGTGCCCCTATGTCTAATTATAGACCACAGCAAATTTGAAGGCGATTGAGTAAAGCGTTTAGGAGAAACAAGGAGCAGTTTGGGACCTGCAAACGTGCAAAAATGGGCCAAAAATGCACAATCAAAAATTCATAACTCTTTTTCTGTACATCTGAGCACATGGCTCACGCTGACTTTTTTGTAGGTCTCTAGGTCCTACATATGCCTAAAAATTTTCGTAGCTCTAGGTCAAACGGGCCGGGACCAGGTGCACTTTTTTGACCTTAGGTGGCGCTGCAGAGCCATTTTTTTTGCATTTTTTTGGAAAACACAAAAATATCAAATTTTTCACCGGGCCCGACAAATGTGCAAATTTTGGTGACTTTTCGTGCATGTTTAGGCCCTCAAAAATGGAAAAGCGCTGCACAGTAAATAATAATAATAACTAGAGCTGCAAGCAGCTATAAAGGGCCCTCGCAGACCTGTGCACGTTGGGGTATGAACAGGTCGGGGTATGAACAAGGACTATGAATGATGAAAAAGTAGTTGTAGGTGACTTCAGTGCAGGACTCTTACCAAAAATGTAAAATTTAGACAAGGTGGGACAATGTGGGTGGAGTTACTGCAGCTTTTATTGTTCCAATATTGTAACTTTCAATGCCTTAAAGGCCATACCCACTGTCGAAACATCGTACTGATTTGTGGAGGGCATAAGGCATGGCCACTGGCTTTTCAGAAAACATTTAAGGGATATCACTTCAAGGGGCTCAGCAGAGTACATAAAAACGTTAAGGATTTGCTATATTCATTACTGCCATTAGGTGGCGCTCGTACTATGATAAAAAATAGGCTCCTAGGTGTGTTTCACATTGGACTCCCATCCCATATATGAAGTTTTGCAAACATCAGATCATCTAGGTCCAATTACAGCAACTTTTACCGTTTTCGCGAGACATCGAATTTTAAGTTGGCATAGAGGCCACGCCCTTTTTTGAAAAGTCATAAAAGTTGAGAACCTTAATGTTCCAATGTGTCATAGCTTTTCTGACCATTTTTGAGTTCATTTAGTCAAACAGGCATTTCACAGTACATAAAAGTATAAAAAATGAGATTTTAGTCCGCCACTGGGTGGCGCTGTAAATGATTTGAAAGTTTATCACATAGCTGTATTATTGCATGACTTTTAAAGTCCCAGGAAAGTTTCAGATGTTTTGAAGCAGTCATAGCTGAGTTATTAAGATTTTTGTCACTCATGGCGAAGGAAGTATTAAACATAATTTGAAGCTCCGCCCGCATCTTTTATGTCAAGTGATCTTCACGATATTTGGACTATGTGTGCCCCTCAGTTGGATAATGATTCATGCCAAAGTTGAAGGTAATGGGGTGAATCGTTTAAGAGAAAAAGGCACTAGTTTGAGACCAGCTAATGTCTAAGAATGGGACAAAACTGCACATTAAAAAAATTCATAACAATTTTTCTGTTCATCCTAGCACATCACTTCTATTGACTTTTTTATAGGTCTTGCAGTCCTTCATTTGCCTACAAGGTTTCATGGCTGTAGGTCAAACCAAACAGGATTGACTGTAATCTTTCGACTAATGACATTTTTTGCAGCCACTAGGTGGCGCTAGCTTTAAACTGGAATATATTTTTGTCGATATGTTCAGGAGAATATTTTCATCCAATGTGTGAAATTGTGAGAAGATCAGATCATCTGGGTCAAATTACAGCAACTTTTACTGGACAGATAAAGCTTTGGATTGAAAATGGTCGTAGAGGCCACGCCCATTAGCGAAACTTCGTAAAATTTGGTGGAGGTCAGCAAGGCTGTCTAGAGGCTTTGCAGACTTAATTTCAGCGATATTACTTCAAAGGGCTCAGCTAAACACATAAAAACGTTTAAAAAATGCTATATTTTTGGCTGCCACTAGGTGGCGCTCGCACTATAACAAAAAATAAGTTGATAGGTGTATTCCGCATTGGAAATCCATCAAATATCTAATGTTTAGAAAATATAAGACCATCTGGGTCCAAATACAGCAACTTTGTTCGTTTTGGCGAGACATCAGACTGACATTTTTGTTTGCCACTAGATGGCCTTATAAGCAATTGAAGATTTTTTTAAACACTTGTGTTAAGGGCTTAAGTCTTCATGTGTATGTGAAGTTTCAGATTTTTCTAAGCTTGTAAAGCTGAGTTATAAAGGTTTGTTTCACATGTGGCAAAGTAATCATCAAAGGCATAATATGAAGCCCCGCCCCCAACATATTTGATGGCGGATCATCACGAAAATTTGAACAATTGTGCCTCACAGTCAGATAAAACATCACAGCAAATTTGAAGGCGATCGGGTCAAGCGTTTGGGAGAAAAAAGGAGCAGTTCGGGACCTGCAAATGAGCAAAAACGGGCCAAAAGTGCACATTCAAAAATTCATAACTCTCTTTCTGTACATCTGAGCATATGGCTCGCGCTGACTTTTTTGTAGGGCTCGAGGTCCTACATAAGGCTACAAACTTTTGTAGCTCTAGGTCAAATGGGCCGGGAGTAAGAGGCTATTTTCCACTCATAAGGCCATTTTGGGGCCAATTACAGCCACTTTTTTCGTTTTGGCGAGTCATCTGACTTTGAAGTGGCGTGCAGGCCACGCCCATTATCGAAAAGTCATAAAATTTTAAAATCTTAATATTCCATGTCTTAATGATATTCTGACCAATTTTCACTTGTTTTACTCAAACAGACTGAGCACAATACATGAAACTGTAAAAAATGACATTTTAATCAACCACTAGGCGGCGCTAGTAGGTATTGAAAAAAACTTTTTTCAAATGTGTTAAAGACATAAGTTTTCATGTGTCTATGAAGTTTTAGATTTTTTTAAGCTAGTACATCAAAGTTATTAAGGTTTATGTCACTCTTGGCGAAGGAAAAATTGAACACATAAGTTGAAGCCACGCCCCTATCATATATGTCAGCGGATCTGCACCAAATTTTGCCCACTTGTGCCTCTATGTGTGAATATGGACCACAGCAAATTTGAAGGCGATTGAGTAAAGCGTTTAGGAGAAACAAGGAGCAGTTTGGGACCTGCAAACGTGCAAAAATGGGCCAAAAATGCACATTCAAAAATTCATAACTCTTTTTCTGTACATCTGAGCACATGGCTCACGTTGACTTTTTTGTAGGTCTCTAGGTCCTATATATGCCTAAAAATTTTCGTAGCTCTAGGTGAAACGGGCCGGGACCAGGTGCACTTTTTCAACCTTAGGTGGCGCTGCAGAGCCATTTTTTTTGCATTGTTTTGGGAAACACAAAAATATCCAATTTTTCACCGGGCCCGACAAATGTGCAAATTTTGGTGACTTTTCGTGCATGTTTAGGCCCTCAAAAATGGAAAAGCGCTGCACAGTAAATAATAATAATAATAATAACTAGAGCTGCAAGCAGCTATAAAGGGCCCTCGCAGACCTGTGCACGTTGGGGTATGAACAGGTCGGGGTATGAACAAGGACTATGAATGATGAAAAATTTGTTGTAGATCACTTCAGTGCAGGACTTTTACCAAATATGTAAAATTTAGACAAGGTGGGACAATGTGGGTGGAGTTACTGCAGCTTTTACTGTTCCAATTTTGTTACTTTCAATGCCATATAGGCCACACCCACTGTGGAAACATCGTACCGATTTGTGGAGGGCATAAGGCATGGCCACTGGCTTTTCAGAAAACATTTAAGGGATATCACTTCAAGGGGCTCAGCACATAAAACGTTAAGGATTTGCTATAGTTTTTGCTGCCACTAGGTGGCGCTCGTACTATGATAAAAAAATAGGCCTGTAGGTGTGTTTCACATTGGACTCCCATCCCATATATGAAGTTTTAAAAATATCAGATCGTCTAGGTCCAATTACAGCAACTTTTACCGTTTGCGCGCGAGACATCAGATTTTGAGTTGGCATAGAGGCCACGCCCTTTAATGAAAAGTCATAAAAGTTGAGAACCTTAATGTTCCAATGTGTCATAGCTTTTCTGACCATTTTTGAGTTCATTTAGTCAAACAGGCATTTCACAGTACATAAAAGTAAAAAAAAATAGATTTTTGTCCGCCACTGGGTGGCGCTGTAAATGATTTGAAAGTTTATCACATAGCTGTATTATTGCATGACTTTTAAAGTCCCAGGAAAGTTTCAGGTGGTTTAAAGCTGTCATACCGGAGTTATTAAGTTTTTTGTCACTCTTGGCAAAGGAAGTATTAAACATAATTTGAAGCTCCGCCCCCATCTTTTATGTCGAGAGATCTTCACGATATTTAGACTATGTGTGCCCCTCAGTTGGATAATGATTCATGCCAAAGTTGAAGGTAATGGGGTGAATCGTTCAAGAGAAAAAGGCACTAGTTTGAGACCAGCTAATGTCTAAGAATGGGACAAAACTGCACATTAAAAAAATTCATAACAATTTTTCTGTACATCCTAGCAAATCACTTCTATTGACATTTTTGTAGGTCTTACAGTCCTCCATTAGCCTACAAAGTTTCATAGCTGTCGGTCAAACCAAACAGGATTGACTGTAATCTTTCGACTAATGACTTTTTTTGCAGCCACTAGGTGGCGCTAGCTTTAAACTGGAATAAATTTTTGTCGCTATATTCAGGAGAATATTTTTATCCAATGTGTGAAATTGTGAGAAGATCAGATCATCTGGGTCAAATTACAGCAACTTTTACTGGACAGATAAAGCTTCGGAATGAAAATGGTCATAGAGGCCACGCCCATTATCGAAACTTCGTAAAATTTGGTGGAGGACAGCAAGGCTGTCTAGAGGCTTTTCAGACTTAATTTCAGCGATATTACTTCAAAGGGCTCAGCTAAACACATAAAAACGTTTAAAAAATGCTATATTTTTGCCTGCCACTAGGTGGCGCTCACACTATAGCAAAAAATAAGTTGATAGGTGTATTCCGCATTGGAAATCCATCAAATATGTAATGTTTAGAAAAGATAAGACCATCTGGGTCCAAATACAGCAACTTTGTTCGTTTTCGCGAGAAATCAGACTGACATTTTTGTTTGCCACTAGGTGGCCTTATAAGCAATTGAAGATTTTTTTAAACACATGTGTTAAGGGCTTGAGTCTCCATGTGTCTGTGAAGTGTCAGATTTTTCCAAGCTTGGAAAGCTGAGTTATAAAGGTTTGTTTCACATGTGGCAAAGTAATCATCAAAGGCTTAATATGAAGCCCCGCCCCCAACATATTTGATTGCGGATCGTCACGAAAATTTGAACAATTGGGCCTCACAGTCAGATAAAACATCACAGCAAATTTGAAGTCGATCGGGTCAAGCGTTTGGGAGAAAAAAGGAGCAATTCGGGACCTGCAAATGAGCAAAAACGGGCCAAAGGTGCACATTCAAAAATTCATAACTCTCTTTATGTACATCTGAGCATATGGCTCACGCTGACTTTTTTGTAGGGCTTGAGGTCCTACATAAGGCTACAAATTTTTGGAGCTCTAGGTCAAATGGGCCGGGAGTAAGAGGCTATTTTCCACTCATAAGGCCATTTTGGGGCCAATTACAGACACTTTTTTTGTTTTGGCGAGTCATCTGACTTTGAAGTGGCGTGCAGACCACGCCCATGATCGAAAAGTCATAAAATTTTAAAATCTTAATATTCCATGTCTTAATGATATTCTGACTAATTTTCACTAGTTTTACTCAAACAGACTGAGCACAATACATGAAACTGTAAAAAATGACATTTTAATCAACCACTAGGCGGCGCTAGTAGGTATTGAAAAAAACTTTTTTCAAAGGTGTTAAAGACATAAGTTCCCGTGTGTCAATGAAGTTTTAGATTTTTTTAAGCTAGTACAACAAAGTTATTAAGGTTTATGTCACTCTTGGCGAAGGAAAAATTGAACACATAATTTGAAGCCACGCCCCTATCATATATGTCAGCTAATCTACACCAAATTTTGCCCACTTGTGCCCCTATGTGTGAATATGGACCACAGCAAATTTGAAGGCGATTGAGTACAGCGTTTAGGAGAAACAAGGAGCAGTTTGGGACCTGCAAACGTGCAAAAATGGGCCAAAAATGCACATTCAAAAATTCATAACTCTTTTTCTGTACATCTGAGCACATGGCTCGCGCTGACTTTTTTGTAGGTCTCTAGGTCCTACATATGGCTAAAAATTTTCGTAGCTCTAGGTCAAACGGGCCGGGACCAGGTGCACTTTTTCAACCTTAGGTGGCGCTGCAGAGCCATTTTTTTTGCATTGTTTTTGGAAACACAAAAATATCCAATTTTTCACCGGGCCCGACAAATGTGCAAATTTTGGTGACTTTTCGTGCATGTTTAGGCCCTCAAAAATGGAAAAGCGCTGCACAGTAAATAATAATAATAATAACTAGAGCTGCAAGCAGCTATAAAGGGCCCTCGCAGACCTGTGCACGTTGGGGTATGAACAGGTCGGGGTATGAACAAGGACTATGAATGATGAAAAATTTGTTGTAGATCACTTCAGTGCAGGACTATTACCAAATATGTAAAATTTAGACAAGGTGGGACAATGTGTGTGGAGTTACTGCAGCTTTTATTGTTCAAATTTTGTGACTTTCAATGCCATATAGGCCACACCCACTGTCGAAACATTGTACTGATTTGTGGGGGGCATAAGGCATGGCCACTGGCTTTTCAGAAAACATTTAAGGGATATATCACTTCAAGGGGCTCAGCAGAGTACATAAAAACATTAAGGATTTGCTATATTTTTTGCTGCCACTAGGTGGCGCTCGTACTATGATAAAAAATAGGCTTGTAGGTGTGTTTCACATTGGACTCCCATCCCATATATGAAGTTTTGCAAACATCAGATCATCTAGGTCCAATTACAGCAACTTTTACCGTTTTGGGGAGACATCAGACTTTGAGTTTGCATAGAGGCCACACCCTTTAATGAAAAGTCATAAAAGTTGAGAACCTTAATGTTCCAATGTGTCATAGCTTTTCTGACCATTTTTTAGTTCATTTAGTCAAACAGGCATTTCACAGTACATAAAAGTATAAAAAATGATATTTTTGTCCGCCACTGGGTGGCGCTGTAAATGATTTGAAAGTTTATCACATAGCTGTATTATTGCATTACTTTTAAAGGCCCAGGAAAGTTTCAGATGGTTTGAAGCTGTCATAGCTGAGTTATTAAGATTTTTGTTACTCTTGGCAAAGGAAGTATTAAACATAATTTGAAGCTCCGCCCCCATCTTTTATGTCAAGAGATCTTCACGATATTTGGACTATGTGTGCCCCTCAGTTGGATAATGATTCATGCCAAAGTTGAAGGTAATGGGGTGAATCATTTAAGAGAAAAAGGCACTAGTTTGAGACCAGCTAATGTCTAAGAATGGGACAAAACTGCACATTAAAAAAATTCATAACAATTTTTCTGTACATCCTAGCACATCACTTGTATTGACTTTTTTGTAGGGCATGCAGTCCTTCATTTGCCTACAAAGTTTCATAGCTGTAGGTCAAACCAAACAGGATTGACTGTAATCGTTCGACTAATGACATTTTTTGCAGCCACTAAGTGGCGCTAGCTTTAAACTGGAATATATTTTTGTCGATATGTTCAGGAGAATATTTTCATCCAATGTGTGAAATTGTGAGAAGATCAGATCATCTGGGTAAAATTACAGCAACTTTTACTGGACAGATAAAAATTCGGAATGAAAATGGCCGTAGAGGCCACACCCATTATCGAAACTTCGTAAAATTTGGTGGAGGTCAGCAGGGCTGTCTAGAGGCTTTTCAGACTTAATTTCAGCGATATTACTTCAAAGGGCTCAGCTAAACACATAAAAATGTTTAAAAAATGCTATATTTTTGGCTGCCACTAGGTGGCGCTCGCACTATAACAAAAAATACGTTAATAGGTGTATTCCGCATTGGAAACCCATCAAATATATGAAGTTTAGAAAAGATAAGCCCATCTGGGACCAAACACAGCAACTTTGTTCGTTTTGGCGAGACATCAGACTGACATTTTTGTTTGCCACTAGATGGCTTTATAAGCAATTGAAGATTTTTTTAAACACTTGTGTTAAGGGCTTGAGTCTTCATGTGTCTGTGAATTTTCAGATTTTTCCAAGCTTGTAAAGCTGAGTTATAAAGGTTTGTTTCACATGTGGCAAAGTAATCATCAAAGGCATAATATAAAGCCCCGCCCCCAACATATTTGATGGCGGATCATCACAAAAATGTGAACAATTGTGCCTCACAGTCAGATAAAACATCACAGCAAATTTGAAGTCGATCAGGTCAAGGGTTTGGGAGAAAAAAGGAGCAGTTCGGGACCTGCAAATGAGCAAAAACGGGCCAAAGGTGCACATTCAAAAATTCATAACTCTCTTTCTGTACATCTGAGCATATGGCTCGCGCTGACTTTTTTGTAGGGCTCGAGGTCCTACATAAGTCTACAAATTTTTGGAGCTCTAGGTCAAACGGGCCGGGAGTGAGAGGCTATTTTCCACTCATAAGGCCATTTTGGGGCCAATTACAGCCACTTTTTTCGTTTTGGCGAGTCATCTGACTTTGAGGTGGCGTGCAGACTACGCCCATTATCGAAAAGTCGTAAAATTTTAAAGCCTTAATATTCCATGTCTTAATGATATTCTGACCAATTTTCATTTGTTTTACTCAAACAGACTGAGCACAATACATGAAAGTGTAAAAAATGACATTTTAATCAACCACTAGGCGGCGCTAGTAGGTATTTGAAAAAACTTTTTTCAAAGGTGTTAAAGACATAAGTTTCCATGTGTCTATGAAGTTTTAGATTTTTTTAAGCTAGTACATCAAAGTTATTAAGGTTTATGTCCCTCTTGGCGAAGGAAAAATACAACACATAATTTGAAGCCACGCCCCTATCATATATGCCAGCGGATCTGCACCAAATTTTGCCCACTTGTGCCCCTATGTGTGAATATGGACCACAGCAAATTTGAAGGTGATTGAGTAAAGCGTTTAGGAGAAACAAGGAGCAGTTTGGGACCTACAAACGTGCAAAAATGGGCCAAAAATGCACATTCAAAAATTCATAACTCTTTTTCTGTACATCTGAGCACATGGCTCGCGCTGACTTTTTTGTAGGTCTCTAGGTCCTACATATGCCTAAAAATTTTCGTAGCTCTAGGTCAAACGGGCCGGGACCAGGTGCACTTTTTCAACCTTAGGTGGCGCTGCAGAGCCATTTTTTTTGCATTGTTTTGGGAAACACAAAAATATCAAATTTTTCACCGGGCCCGACAAATGTGCAAATTTTGGTGACTTTTCGTGCATGTTTAGGCCCTCAAAAATGGAAAAGCGCTGCACAGTAAATAATAATAATAACTAGAGCTGCAAGCAGCTATAAAGGGCCCTCGCAGACCTGTGCACGTTGGGGTATGAACAGGTCGGGGTATGAACAAGGACTATGAACAATGAAATAGTAGTTGTAGATGACTTCAGTGCAGGACTCTTACCAAATATGTAAAATTTAGACAAGGTGGGACAATGTGGGTGGAGTTACTGCAGCTTTTATTGTTCCAATTTTGTGACTTTCAATGCCATATAGGCCACACCCACTGTCGAAACATCGTACTGATTTGTGGAGGGCATAAGGCATGGCCACTGGCTTTTCAGAAAACATTTAAGGGATATCACTTCAAGGGGCTCAGCAGAGTACATAAAAACATTAAGGATTTGCTATATTTTTTGCTGCCACTAGGTGGCGCTCGTACTATGATAAAAAAATAGGCTTGTAGGTGTGTTTCACATTGGACTCCCATCCCATATATGAAGTTTTGCAAACATCAGATCATCTAGGTCCAATTACAGCAACTTTTACCGTTTTGGGGAGACATCAGACTTTGAGTTTGCATAGAGGCCACGCCCTTTAATGAAAAGTCATAAAAGTTGAGACCCTTAATCTTCCAATGTGTCATAGCTTTTCTGACCATTTTTTAGTTCATTTAGTCAAACAGGCATTTCACAGTACATAAAAGTATAAAAAATGAGATTTTTGTCCGCCACTGGGTGGCGCTGTAAATGATTAGAAAGTTTATCACATAGCTGTATTATTCCATGACTTTTAAAGTCCCAGGAAAGTTTCAGATGGTTTGAAGCTGTCATAGCTGAGTTATTAACATTTTTGTCACTCTTGGCGAAGGAATTATTAAACATAATTTGAAGCTCCGCCCCCATCTTTTCTGTCAAGAGATCTTCACGATATTTGGACTATGTGTGCCCCTCAGTTGGATAATGATTCATGCCAAAGTTGAAGGTAATGGGGTGAATCATTTAAGAGAAAAAGGCACTAGTTTGAGACCAGCTAATGTCTAAGAATGGGACAAAACTGCACATTAAAAAAATTCATAACAATTTTTCTGTACATCCTAGCACATCACTTGTATTGACTTTTTTGTAGGACATGCAGTCCTTCATTTGCCTACAAAGTTTCATAGCTGTAGGTCAAACCAAACAGGATTGACTGTAAGCGTTCGACTAATGACATTTTTTGCAGCCACTAGGTGGCGCTAGCTTTAAACTGGAATATATTTTTGTCGATATGTTCAGGAGAATATTTTCATCCAATGTGTGAAATTGTGAGAAGATCAGATCATCTGGGTCAAATTACAGCAACTTTTACTGGACAGATAAAGCTTCGGAATGAAAATGGCCGTAGAGGCCACACCCATTATCGAAACTTCGTAAAATTTGGTGGAGGTCAGCAGGGCTGTCTAGAGGCTTTTCAGACTTAATTTCAGCGATATTACTTCAAAGGGCTCAAATAAACACATAAAAATGTTTAAAAAATGCTATATTTTTGGCTGCCACTAGGTGGCGCTCGCACTATAACAAAAAATAAGTTAATAGGTGTATTCCGCATTGGAAACCCATCAAATATATGAAGTTTAGAAAAGATAAGCCCATCTGGGACCAAACACAGCAACTTTGTTCGTTTTGGCGAGACATCAGACTGACATTTTTGTTTGCCACTAGATGGCTTTATAAGCAATTGAAGATTTTTTTAAACACTTGTGTTAAGGGCTTGAGTCTTCATGTGTCTGTGAATTTTCAGATTTTTCCAAGCTTGTAAAGCTGAGTTATAAAGGTTTGTTTCACATGTGGCAAAGTAATCATCAAAGGCATAATATAAAGCCCCGCCCCCAACATATTTGATGGCGGATCATCACAAAAATTTGAACAATTGTGCCTCACAGTCAGATAAAACATCACAGCAAATTTGAAGTCGATCAGGTCAAGGGTTTGGGAGAAAAAAGGAGCAGTTCGGGACCTGCAAATGAGCAAAAACGGGCCAAAAGTGCACATTCAAAAATTCATAACTCTCTTTCTGTACATCTGAGCACATGGCACGCGCTGACTTTTTTGTAGGGCTCGAGGTCCTACATAAGGCTACAAATTTTTGGAGCTCTAGGTCAAACGGGCCGGGAGTGAGAGGCTATTTTCCACTCATAAGGCCATTTTGGGGCCAATTACAGACACTTTTTTCGTTTTGGCGAGTCATCTGACTTTGAGGTGGCGTGCAGACTACGCCCATTATCGAAAAGTCGTAAAATTTTAAAACCTTAATATTCCATGTGTTAATGATATTCTGACCGATTTTCATTTGTTTTACTCAAACAGACTGAGCACAATACATGAAAGTGTAAAAAATGACATTTTAATCAACCACTAGGCGGCGCTAGTAGGTATTAAAAAAAAATTTTTTCAAAGGTGTTAAAGACATAAGTTTCCATGTGTCTATGAAGTTTTAGATTTTTTTAAGCTAATACATCAAAGTTATTAAGGTTTATGTCCCTCTTGGCGAAGGAAAAATTGAACACATAATTTGAAGCCACGCCCCTATCATATATGCCAGCGGATCTGCACCAAATTTTGCCCACTTGTGCCCCTATGTGTGAATATGCACCACAGCAAATTTGAAGGTGATTGAGTAAAGCGTTTAGGAGAAACAAGGAGCAGTTTGGGACCTACAAACGTGCAAAAAAGGGCCAAAAATGCACATTCAAAAATTCATAACTCTTTTTCTGTACATCTGAGCACATGGCTCGCGCTGACTTTTTTGTAGGTCTCTAGGTCCTACATATGCCTAAAAATTTTCGTAGCTCTAGGTCAAACGGGCCGGGACCAGGTGCACTTTTTCAACCTTAGGTGGCGCTGCAGAGCCATTTTTTTTGCATTGTTTTGGGAAACACAAAAATATCCAATTTTTCACCGGGCCCGACAAATGTGCAAATTTTGGTGACTTTTCGTGCATGTTTAGGCCCTCAAAAATGGAAAAGCGCTGCACAGTAAATAATAATAATAATAATAATAATAATAATAATAATCTGGAGAAAAACAAGAGGGCTCTCGCAGCGGTAGCTGCTCGGGCCCTAATAATAATAATAATAACTAGAGCTGCAAGCAGCTATAAAGGGCCCTCGCAGACCTGTGCACGTTGGGGTATGAACAGGTCGGGGTATGAACAAGGACTATGAACGATGAAATAGTAGTTGTAGATGACTTCAGTGCAGGACTCTTACCAAATATGTAAAATTTAGACAAGGTGGGACAATGTGGGTGGAGTTACTGCAGCTTTTATTGTTCCAATTTTGTGACTTTCAATGCCATATAGGCCACACCCACTGTCGAAACATCGTACTGATTTGTGGAGGGCATAAGGCATGGCCACTGGCTTTTCAGAAAACATTTAAGGGATATCACTTCAAGGGGCTCAGCAGAGTACATAAAAACATTAAGGATTTGCTAAATTTTTTGCTGCCACTAGGTGGCGCTCGTACTATGATAAAAAATAGGCTTGTAGGTGTGTTTCACATTGGACTCCCATCCCATATATGAAGTTTTGCAAACATCAGATCATCTAGGTCCAATTACAGCAACTTTCACCGTTTTGGGGAGACATCAGACTTTGAGTTTGCATAGAGGCCACGCCCTTTAATGAAAAGTCATAAAAGTTGAGAACCTTAATGTTCCAATGTGTCCTAGCTTTTCTGACCATTTTTGAGTTCATTTAGTCAAACAGGCATTTCACAGTACATAAAAGTATAAAAAATGAGATTTTTGTCCGCCACTGGGTGGCGCTGTAAATGATTTGAAAGTTTATCACATAGCTGTATTATTGCATGACTTTTAAAGTCCCAGGAAAGTTTCAGATGGTTTGAAGCTGTCATAGCTGAGTTATTAACATTTTTGTCACTCTTGGCGAAGGAAGTATTAAACATAATTTGAAGCTCCGCCCCCATCTTTTCTGTCAAGAGATCTTCATGATATTTGGACTATGTGTGCCCCTCAGTTGGATAATGATTCATGCCAAAGTTGAAGGTAATGGGGTGAATCGTTTAAGAGAAAAAGGCACTAGTTTGAGACCAGCTAATGTCTAAGAATGGGACAAAACTGCACATTAAAAAAATTCTTAACAATTTTTCTGTACATCCTAGCACATCACTTCTATTGACTTTTTTGTAGGTCTTGCAGTCCTTCATTTGCCTACAAAGTTTCATAGCTGTAGGTCAAACCAAACAGGATTGACTGTAATCTTTCGACTAATGACATTTTTTGCAGCCACTAGGTGGCGCTAGCTTTAAACTGGAATATATTTTTGTCGATATGTTCAGGAGAATATTTTCATCCAATGTGTGAAATTGTGAGAAGATCAGATCATCTGGGTCAAATTAGAGCAACTTTTACTGGACAGATAAAGCTTCGGAATGAAAATGGTCGTAGAGGCCACGCCCATTATCGAAACTTCGTAAAATTTGGTGGAGGTCAGCAGGGCTGTCTAGAGGCTTTTCAGACCTAATTTCAGCAATATTTCTTCAAAGGGCTCAGCTAAACACATAAAAACGTTTAAAAAATGCTCTATTTTTGGCTGCCACTAGGTGGCGCTCGCACTATAACAAAAAATACGTTGATAGGTGTATTCCGCATTGGAAACCCATCAAATATATGAAGTTTAGAAAAGATAAGACCATCTGGGACCAAACACAGCAACTTTGTTCGTTTTGGCGAGACATCAGACTGACATTTTTGTTTGCCACTAGATGGCCTTATAAGCAATTGAAGATTTTTTTACACACTTGTGTTAAGGGCTTGAGTCTCCATGTGTCTGTGAAGTTTCAGATTTTTCTAAGCTTGTAAAGCTGAGTTATAAAGGTTTGTTTCACATGTGGCAAAGTAATCATCAAAGGCATAATATAAAGCCCCGCCCCCAACATATTTGATGGCGGATCATCACAAAAATTTGAACAATTGTGCCTGACAGTCAGATAAAACATCACAGCAAATTTGAAGTCGATCGGGTCAAGCGTTTGGGAGAAAAAAGGAGCAGTTCGGGACCTGCAAATGAGCAAAAACGGGCTAAAGGTGCACATTCAAAAATTCATAACTCTCTTTCTGTACATCTGAGCATAGGGCTCGCGCTGACTTTTTTGTAGGGCTCGAGGTCCTACATAAGGCTACAAATTTTTGGAGCTCTAGGTCAAACGGGCCGGGAGTGAGATGCTATTTTCCACTCATAAGGCCATTTTGGGACCAATTACAGCCACTTTTTTCGTTTTGGCGAGTCATCTGACTTTGAGGTGGCGTGCAGACTACGCCCATTATCGAAAAGTCGTAAAATTTTAAAACCTTAATATTCCATGTCTTAATGATATTCTGACCAATTTTCATTTGTTTTACTCAAACAGACTGAGCACAATACATGAAAGTGTAAAAAATGACATTTTAATCAACCACTAGGCGGCGCTAGTAGGTATATAAAAAAACTCTTTTTAAAGGTGTTAAAGACATAAGTTTCCATGTGTCTATGAAGTTTTAGATTTTTTTAAGCTAGTACATCAAAGTTATTAAGGTTTTTGTCACTCTTGGCGAAGGAAAAATTGAACACATAATTTGAAGCCACGCCCCTATCATATATGTCAGCGGATCTGCACCAAATTTTGCCCACTTGTGCCCCTATGTGTGAATATAGACCACAGCAAATTTGAAGGCGATTGAGTAAAGCGTTTGGGAGAAACAAGGAGCAGTTTGGGACCTGCAAACGTGCAAAAATGGGCCAAAAATGCACATTCAAAAATTCATAACTCTTTTTCTGTACATCTGAGCACATGGCTCGCGCTGACTTTTTTGTAGGTCTCTAGGTCCTACATATGCCTAAAAATTTTCGTAGCTCTAGGTCAAACGGGCCGGGACCAGGTGCACTTTTTCGACCTTAGGTGGCGCTGCAGAGCCATTTTTTTTGCATTGTTTTGGGAAACACAAAAATATCCAATTTTTCACCGGGCCCGACAAATGTGCAAATTTTGGTGACTTTTCGTGCATGTTTAGGCCCTCAAAAATGGAAAAGCGCTGCACAGTAAATAATAATAATAATAATAATAATAATAATAATAATCTGGAGAAAAACAAGAGGGCTCTCGCAGCGGTAGCTGCTCGGGCCCTAATAATAATCTGGAGAAAAACAAGAGGGCTCTCGCAGCGGTAGCTGCTCGGGCCCTAATAATCCGGAGAAAAACAAGAGGGCTCTCGCAGCGGTAGCTGCTCGGGCCCTAATAATAATAATCTGGAGAAAAACAAGAGGGCTCTCGCAGCGGTAGCTGCTCGGGCCCTAAATAATAATCTGGAGAAAAACAAGAGGGCTCTCGCAGCGGTAGCTGCTCGGGCCCTAATAATAATAATAATCCGGAGAAAAACAAGAGGGCTCTCGCAGCGGTAGCTGCTCGGGCCCTAATAATCTGGAGAAAAACAAGAGGGCTCTCGCAGCGGTAGCTGCTCGGGCCCTACAAGAGGGCTCTCGCAGCGGTAGCTGCTCGGGCCCTAATAATAATCCGGAGAAAAACAAGAGGGCTCTTGCAGCGGTAGCTGCTCGGGCCCTAATAATAATAATAATAATAATAATCTGGAGAAAAACAAGAGGGCTCTCGCAGCGGTAGCTGCTCGGGCCCTAATAATAATCCGGAGAAAAACAAGAGGGCTCTCGCAGCGGTAGCTGCTCGGGCCCTAATAATAATCTGGAGAAAAACAAGAGGGCTCTCGCAGCGGTAGCTGCTCGGGCCCTAATAATAATAATCTGGAGAAAAACAAGGGCTCTCGCAGCGGTAGCTGCTCGGGCCCTAATAATAATAATCTGGAGAAAAACAAGAGGGCTCTCGCAGCGGTAGCTGCTCGGGCCCTAATAATCCGGAGAAAAACAAGAGGGCTCTCGCAGCGGTAGCTGCTCGGGCCCTAATAATAATAATCCGGAGAAAAACAAGAGGGCTCTCACAGTGGTAGCTGCTCGGGCCCTAATAATAATAATAATAATCCGGAGAAAAACAAGAGGGCTCTCGCAGCGGTAGTTGCTCGGGCCCTAACAATAACTAGAGCTGCAAGCAGCTATAACGGGCTCTCACAGACCTGAGCACGTTGAAGGATGAACAGTTCGAGGTATGAACATATTTGGGTATGAATGTATTAGTGCATATGCAAGCGAACAGTAGAAGTCAATGATTTAGAAAAGGTCAAATTTTCATTAGCATTTGTTCAACGGCCTCAACTAAGTACAGTGGGCCCCCGTGTTACGAACTTAATCTGTTCAGCTGTTCAGCTTTGCTCGTAACTCGAATTGCTCGTATGACGGGCAATCCAAACCTATGTCAATTAGTAAATGCGTGCAACGCGTGCAAAAACCTTAGGTAAAAACATCACGACTTTATACACATATTAAAAATGAGTAACATAATCTACTGTACAGTTAAATTAAATAACATATACAAAGGAAAAATGACATTTACCTTTGGAGCAACGTGACTTGAGCTGGGTGGAGGCGGAGGGGAGCAGAGACCAACCCGCAGAATTTATTTATTTATTTTCTTAAACGGGAACTTTTCTCAAGCTAGAACATATCACCGGCGATTTCCTTCTCTTTAATCCATAATAGAAGAAGCCTCTCCATTTTGTTGTTGACCGAAGTTCGTCCCCTGGCAAGGAAATTCTTGCCCTTAGAAGATTGCCGAGCGGTTACGGCCATAGTCAGGAGCAAGGTTAACTATGCGTGCGCCTCCTTCGTATTTTTTTATTATCTCCTGCTTCGTTTCTATTGTCATCATCCTCTTCTTCCTTTACGGCCACTACCAATTTTAGAAGCCATGTCTAACGGATAAAGTTTGCAAAGTCTTCACAACACACCAACCAGCTGTGCCATCTAGCTAGATGAAGGCGTTCGGCCAATAGCATATCGGCATTTCTGTGATTGACGTGACGCTGGCCAATAGCATATCCGCATTTCTGTGACTGAGACCGGGACTGTGACCTTAATCGACCAATGGCATATCGGCATCTCCGTGACTGAGACTGTGACTGTAACCTTAATCGACCAATAGCATATCAGCATCTCCGTGAGTGAGACTGTGACTGAGACCTTATAAGACCAATAGCATATCGGCATCTCCTTGTCATGCGTGAATATTTAATTTGTTGACGCAGCAAGGCGAAAAAAATCGTGCGGACACACTGACCGGCATATTAGATTATTCATAAGACGAAGGTTTTGGCGAAAGAGGGGGACAAAAAACGCCGCAGTCCACGTTCGTCAGATGAAAAGCTCATAAAACAGGGAGTTCGTAAACCGGGGGCTCACACACACATCAATGGCAACCCGAAATGAATCCCAACTAATGGCATCTAATTGTCGTCTTTATCTTTTCATCTGGATCCACTGGTTGAGACTGCATACGGGGCTCACTGTGTATGGAATAAAAAAAAAGGTAATATAATGTTTTATGCCACAAGGTGATTCTAGCACAACGATGGAATATGTGTTCGTTGATGTCTGTAGGAATTGACTTTTATTTAACGTTTGAAGTCGTGACGAGATCATAGGGGTCGAACTACATATACAGTTACGATAAATCGGCGGAAGGAAAACTGCTGTATAGGCATCGTAATATTTGGTGGAGGAAGTTAGGCGTGTCTGAAGGCCTGTCTGAAAAAAAATCAGATATTACTTTGACAGGCTCAACAAGGTACATACATATGAAAATGTAAATTTTTGCTGCCACCAGGTGGCGCCAGCACTACGAAGAAAAAAAGTGAGCTTCACATTGTACTCCCATGAAATGAAATTTAGAGAAGATCATCTTGGTCAAATTATATTAAGTTTTACCGGTCTGTCCGGCGATGTAAAGGCCGCGCCCAAATTTGAAGAGTAATAAAACTTGAGTCATAATGTTCCCTCTCTCAATATTCTCCTGACTATTTTTCTGTGAATTGACTGAAACCAGCACAACACAGAACATGAGTGTAAAAATTAACTTTTTTGTCTGCCACCAGGTTTTGCTCTTGGTAATTTGGAAATGTGTAATGTAGAATATTTAGACCATGAGTCTAAATGATACAGTCAACTTTCACATATTTTAAAGGTTATTCAGCTGAGTTATAAAGGTTTTTGTCAATGTGACGGAACGGTCAAGCTTTGTTCGATTGTGAGTGGTTGCAAAACTTTATTTATAATGCATTTTACTGCTTGATTCAAAGTTGAAAGGCTTAGCCATGGGTCCCAAGATTGCTAGTGATGTGAAGATAATCAAGAAATACGAAGCTAGCCGAGCCTAGGCTACCCTTACTAAGGAATATGGGCATAAAAAGCGCCACTCAAAGGTAAATAAATCCTTTCTGTCATTTTTCATTTGTGATGTTTTCTGATTGTATACATGTATTATATATATGGAGCACTTACTATACTATTTTGGTACCAAATTTTGATATGTATGAACAATTTTGATGATTTTACCTGGGGTTAAACGCATTAGCTATTTAACAGAGGTTTGGATTACCCGTCAAACGGTGAATTCACCTTAGAAGCCCAACTGCGGAACGGATCAATCTTGTAACACGGGGGCCCACTGTATAGTTGAAGCATGCCAGTTCAAAAATGGTTAGCATAAATCTTAAAGCTTTGGCTGTGCCTAGAAATTCTGTCCATAAAAGTAATGGACAGAATTAGTGACAAATGGCGTCCTTGTCTCAGTCTAACCCTTACTGAAAATAAATTTGACTTACTTAACCGATGGACTCTCCTCTTAAGCACCCAGGAATAGACCTTACCAGGGAGGCTGAGTGTGATCTCTCTGTAATTTAAACACACTTTCCGGTCCCCCTTCTTAAAAAGCTGGTCCACCAGTCCATTCTGGAGGCATTGACCTCAATCTCCATGCAATATTTTAGCGTCATGTTGTATGTTTTAATGAATATTGAATGTCTTGAAAAAAGGTATGCTGTTCAGGGTTTCTATTGGTCCTAAGGAAAACTTTTTAATTTATGTTCACTAACCTTGAAAGTAATCAGAAACCTTTGGTATGTTTTTAGTTCTTGGGTATTGCCTCATTGCAGTCAGACATCTGTTGCTAACGGACTGTACATCAATCAATAAATGTGTGTGCTGTAAACAGGGAAGTGATTAAACATTGCTTCCTAGTGTTGCAAATGTGGTTTTAAAATTTATTTATTGCTGTTCCACCACAACAATTTGTGTCATATGTTTTTTTTTTCTTTGTGTATTAGATGTTTTTGGTGATTAGGGAGTTCTTGATCAAATGTTTGACAATTGGCTGGCAACCAGTTTAGGCCTATCACCCGAAGGCAATTGTGGTAGCCTCCAGCGTGTCCATGACCCTCAACGAATAAGCAGTCGAGATGATGGATGTATGCATGATCAAAAGTTATATTAGGGGCTCCAGACTTTTATTACACTACTCTCCAGATATTATGTTAACCAAAAACAATTTAAAAAGGATAAATTACATTATGGAACATTAATACTGCACAAATTTTTCAATCAATCAAATTTTATTTGTATAGCCCTAAATCACCAAAGTCTCAAAGGGCTTCACAGATGAAAAGAGGTCATGACGAGACTTCTTTCGAAAAAAGAAGTCTTACAGAGACATCTTTTCGGTGTAAGGTACACAACAGCATCCCCTGTCAAAGCTCCCAGAAGGGTAAGGAAAAACTCAAAAACCACATTAGGGGAAAATCAGAAACCTCCAGAAGGGACCACAAGTGGGAGAAGCCCCCTTCCAGGCCCACAAGTTGAAGTGGGTGCTGCATGTACCAAATACAGACAAATAGATACACATTTCAAACAAGTACAGGTAAACAATATAGTTTACAGAAAACATTGCTATATAGTGCAATGATGACTTGACAGCAGGCAAAGCCATTGGGCAGGAACTTTCCCACAGTCCAACCATTCAGTCCAAACATTCAGCAAAGGGTGAAAATGTTAACTTATTTGTTTATGCGTAATTCAAATCAATGTTAGTACTGTGTTACTTAAAATCACAAAAAATATCAATCTAACTGAATGTTGAAATAGCTTTTGAAGTATGTAGTTACAAAAGTTTATAGTTGTTAACACAAGTGGGTGTGGCACCCAAAATTTTAGAAAAACTTTATAAAACTAATTTGAGTCAAAATATTACTCAAATCCACTGCATTTATTGAGCTTTGAACGAGTGCACATTTAAAAATATTGTAAAAAAAAAAAAAAAAAAAAAACTTGCTGTGCATGGTGGCCAGTACTCTTAATCCTCATTTTCTATTCCTGTTTTGCAGGTCAAGAAAATAGCGTCAGAGTATTATGATGGCCTTCCTCAGTACACATCATGGGTCAAGGTCCTGTATGACTTCATCATGGATGACACATTAAGCCCATACTCACGAGTCAAGAGGAAGCTGAAAGGAGATGTCAAACTGGAGTAATTTCAATGAGCGCTTCTCTGGACCGAAACATCTTTGTATTAACATTCAAAATGTTGTTGTCAAGTGGTATGAGACATTTTGTTTCTATTTATGGGCAGTGTTGGCTCTGCCCAGTTATGTGTAGGTCAACCATTCTAAAATGAAATATATTCTAAAATCAAGACAACTAACAATGAAATGGTTTAGTTGCAGAGAAATTTTACATTTTATTGTTTTTTTCTGACAATTTTGTTCAAGTGTACCATTTTACGTCTGTACTTGCAACACATTTCAGCATCTTTTTTCCTTTCCGTATCAAATGCACTAATGACTGTAAACTTTTCCAATAATTAAATGCATCATTATGCCAATTTTTCACTTCTCAGATTTTTTTTTAGAAAAGTTATTACTCATAACACAAATAATTACATTTTTATTTTTTTGAACGGTGCATTAAAACATAAAAAGGTCAATTTTCCCCAGAAGGGTATATAACTATGTATAACATGTTTATTGCGCCTCCCCCAGGTCTTGAAATGCCTGTATCTAGAGTCATTAGAGTGACTGGTTGGGTTATATTAGCATATAAGCGACTTATTTGTGCGTCTACAGATGCTGCACATTCCTAGCAATTTTCGTAGATCTATTTGAACCACACAACTGGGGCTGCCTCTGTAAAAAAAAAAAAAAAATAATAATGATAATATATGTATATAAGGAAGACCTACTCAACCTTTTTATAGAAATCATGCAGTAATGTATTAAAATATGTATGATTATACAAGGCCTGATGTGTGTGCAGCATTTCATGAGTTAGCATGAAATGTAAGACCCTCAAAGTTTGTGTGTTCTTGGCAAACAATTTGTTTGCATAGTATTGCGTTTTATGAAAACTGACACTGTGTTTTGACATTATTCATAACTAACCCATCTTTCCAAGAAATTTTGAGGAAGCTCTGGTTAATCCATTTTAAACATCAAAGAATAAAAATCTTTGAACATTTGGTGGTGTTACCACTCTGAAGAACAAGAACATTATGTTTGTAGCTGTCTTCCGTAATGTGACAGTTTGACAAAATAAAAGAGGTGGGCAGTCCTTCAGCACCGACAGTGTCCTTCAGTCCGTCTCCAAAGGTCACTTGTTTTACAGACGGAGTGACGAGTGACGGGAACGATCAAAATAACGGCATAAGAAAAAAATTCATAACGTGTGTGTTATTCATTGTCATCATCGTTTGGATAGTCATTCTGTCAGGTGTCCATCAGACCAATGCTCCCCGTTTGTGACGGAATCACAATCGTTAAAAACGAGTTTAAAAAAAAAAGAAAGGGGGGCAACAATGGAAGTGAGCGATGGACCGGTGGTTGTCTGACGGACCCACAATTACAAATTTCGACATGAAAAAATTATAACTTGAAGGGGGGCTGTGCACCAACAACTGATGACTGATTAACCAGCAAAGAAAAATAATGTAAATAGCCGACCTGTGGAAAACAGGATCATCTTTTAACAACCAGCTGCTTTTGTCATGGTGAATCATCATTCTTAAGTGAGAATTATACAGCTGTCTCCACATACGTTTGTACTGTGCCAAAGCCCACTGAACAACCAACAACTCAATGTTTTTTTCTTTGATGTTTTCCTCGAACCAGATCGTGTTGATATTTGCCAGAAATAATGTTTTAGACATATTAATGTTTTATTTTGTGTGCTGTTTTAAAATGAAAAGTGTTAGTAGTGCCCTAGGATTTCTTCTAAATCATCCTCAACGTTTCAGACAGATGAAACATTTGAGGCAAAACTTCACCGCCCTACTCTACACTCACAAGAAATCGGCCATTTTTGATTTACTTTCAATTTTTTCCATTTACTGTAGTTTTCAAAAGAAAAAAAGTTCAATTACATGTAAGAATGGTGTTGGGCGTCTTAAGTCCCTTCCTTCAATCCCAATGTGCCTGTACCTAATTTGGCCTCAGGCCCTTAATAGCTGTTCGCAGCTCTAGTCAGGGCCCGGAGAGCGGCCGCTGCAAGGTCTGTATTGTTTCTGTGGAACAATTCTGGGCATCCAAAAGCCTGCGGGCAGCATATGGAACTTTGGTTGACTTTGACTGGCCTGCGTATTTTGTGGGTATTATTATTTATAGTATCATTATTATTATTATTAAGGTTTGAGCGACTGAGATGAAACCTATGTGGCCGAGTTGTATAGTGGTTAATGCATCTGCAGTTGCTGGGCGGTTCTTTAGTCCTCCCCTTCACAGATTGAAGTCCCCCTCGTGTTTTAACCTTTTTTTTTTTTTTTTTTTTTTTTTTTACTACGTTTACATTTTCATGTACACAATCGGGAGTCAACAATCAACCCATATCTGTAATCGAGAGCCAGTTTAACTGTAACACCAGCAAAATATTTTGCACCGTTTCTCATAAATTATTAGCCACTGGTAACATTCATAGTTGCCTAAATGAAAATGTTGGACAAAGCCTTTTCCCTGCTTGACAGACACCTCCTGCTATCATGAGATTAAAATAAATGTGCCAATACATCTCTTGGTTCAAATTCACAACATTTTTTGGCAAACTGACACTTTCAGACTCCTGACCAAGCTTAAACAATCACAGGACACGTTAGTGTTGACTCTGTGGTGGGAAATTGAGGAAACTTACACCTGGAACAATTTAGTAGAACAGACCATGTTTATTTTTGCAACACCCCTCCTTATATCTTAGGGTTTCATAACTATACGAAAATAGGACATTGTATTACAATGAAAGGGTCTGGTGCTCCTCACTGCAGTCGGCAACTCGCATCCAGGAAGGTCCAAGCCAACTCCTCTGTGGCTGAGTGCTGCAAGCAGGAACTTAGACAGCAGAAGATTGTTGTGGAGCTCAGGAGGGGCCACCCACCCTCTGTGATCTTCGATGCACTGAATTGGCCATATCTCATCCTGGTCCATGTAGCATCCTTCGGGATGTCATTGTGGGACAGGGAGGACAAGAAGGCACACAAGGTGAGGTTCCTCTCCCTTGCCATGCTCCACAGGGACGGATTCAGGCACCTGCTTTAGTTCCTGTCGGCCTCAAAAACAACCTTGCATGGGTACAGGTGCCAGGAGGGACACAGGCTGGACAACATCATCTTGCTGCATATCAGCAGGTCCCTCTTCAACTGTTTTGGTGTTTTGGTTCTAACATCCAAGGACATGACTTCAGAAGCAAGGAAGAACAAGACTTTGGACCATCTGACCAGCAGGAAGAAGAGAAGGGTAGAAGACAGGAAGGAGACAGCATGGAAGGAACTTGTACAAGTCCAGTAAGATGGCAAGGGCCTGCAAGTCATAAGCCAACAGGTTAAAGTGAAGGACGAGGGCCTTTTTTTTTCTTTTTTTTTTAAGGGCCCGAGCAGCTACCGCAGCGAGATCCCTCTTTTTTTTCCACCGGATTATTATTATTATTAGGGCCCAAGCAGCAACTAGGTCGAGAGCAGCAACCGCTGCTAGGTCCCTCTTGTTTTTCTCCAGATTATTATTAGGGCTCGTTGCGAGGTCCGTCTTGTTTTGGTCTGGATTATTAAAGCCCGAGCAGCGACCGCTGCAAGGTCCCTCCTTTGTTTCTTCGTATTATTAGGTCCCAAGCAGCATATGCTGCGAGGACCCACTTGTTTTTCACTGGATTATTATTGTTATTAGGGCCCGAGCAGCGATCGCTGCAAGGTCCCTCTTGTTTTTTACAGGAGTTTTTTTTCCATAAATGATCCAATTTTTGACAGCCTAAACATGCGCAAAAAGTCGCCAAAATGTGCACAGTCGTCTGGGCCGGTGGAAAATTTGATATTTTAGATGTACAAGCTGTACAAGCTTAAAAAAATCTGAAACTTTAAAGGGACATGGAGACTCATGACTTTAACACGTCCAAAAAAAATTCAGATTACTTATAGTGTCACCTAGTGGTAAAAAAAAATGTAATTTTTTAACTCATGTACTGCTCTGAGCCTGTTTGAATAAATTAACTGAAAATTGGTCAGAATACCATGAAGACATGGAACATGAAGGTTCTCAAACTTTACGACTTTTCGAGAATGGACGTGGTCTAGACGCCACCTCAAAGTCTGATGTCTCGCCAAAATGAACAAAATGGCTGTAATTGGACCCAAAATGGTCTTATTATTCGAAAAAAGCCTGCAAGTCCCGGCCTGTTTGACCTAAAGCTCCAAAAACTTTTAGGCATCTGTAGTACCTCAAACCCTACAGAAAAAGTGAATGCGAGCCATGTGCTCAGATGTACAGGAAAAGAGTTATGAACTTTTGAATGTGCAATTTTGGCTCATTTTTGCTCATTTGCAGGTCCCGAACTGCTCCTTTTTTTTCTCCTAATCGCTTGACTGGATTGGTTTCAAATGTGCTGTGGTTCATTATCAGACATGTGAAAAACTGGGCCAAATTTCGTGCAGATCCGCCGACATATTTGATGGGGGCGGGGCTTCTAAATATGTGTTTAATATTTCCTTCCCCACGAGTGACAAAAACCTTAATAACTTAGCTGTACAACCTTTAAAAAATCTGAAACTCCGCAGAAACATTAAGACTCTTGCGCTTAACGCATCTTGTCAATTAATTTTTGCATGACTTATAGGGCCACCTAGTGGCAAACAAATATGTCAATCCGATATATCGCCGAAACGAATAAAGTTGCTGTAATTGGATCCAGATGGCCTTCTCAAAATCTCATATAGTTGATGGGATTCCTGTGCAGAACACACCTATGAATGTATTTTTTATCGTTGTGCGAGTGCCACCAGTGGCAGCAAAAAACATACAAGTATTTTTCCACTTTTATGTACTTGATGGAACCCGTTGAAGTAATAGCACTGAAATTGGGTCAGACAAGCCTCTTGACACGTCTGATGCCCTCCACCAAATATGTTTCAAAAATTTCAAAATACTTCTATTTTCATTCCGAAGATTTATCCGACCAGTAAAAGCTGTTGTAATTTGCCCCAGATGATCTGATCTTCTCATAAATTCACACATTGAATGAGAGTCCATTCCTGAAGATACCAACAAACATGGATTCCAGTATAGCGCTAGTGGCAGCAAAAAATGTCATTAGAGCCGAAAGATTACAGGCAATCCTGTTTGGTTTGACCTACAGCTACAAAATATTGTAGGCATATATAACTGTAAGACCTACAAAAAGGTAAGGGAGTCATTTGATAGGATGTAAAGAAAAAGAGTTATGGATTTTTGATAATGCAATTTTGCCCTGTTACTGGACATTTGCTGGTCTCAAACTACTGCCTTCTTAAACGGTTCACCCCATCACCTTCAAGTTTGGCGTGGACAAGTATGAGACATAGGTATGAGACAAATTATGAAGAACTAATACATATTAGTTGGAGGCGGACCTTCAAAATGTGTTTCATATTTTCTTCGCCGAGAGTGACAAAAAACTGAATAACTCAGCTGTAAAAGCTTCTAAACATATTTAAAACAATATTTTTTCTTCTTTCATGTAATCAGCTATGCCTGTTTGAGTAAATTAACTGAAAAATGGTCAGACAAGCTTTGAGATATGGACCATTGACGGTTCTCAAATTTGACAACTTTTCAATAAAGGGTGTGCCCTGTACATCGCCTCAAAGCTCGATGTCTGGCCAAAAACAAACAAAGTTGCAGTAATTGTACCCAGATGGTCTTATCTTCTAACAATGTCATATATTTGCTGGGAGTCCAATCCGGAACACAACTGCAAGCCTATTTTTCATCAAAGTCTGCTACCTAGTGGCAGCAAAACCATAACGTATTTATGTACTCTGTTGAGCCCCTTGAAGTGATATCGCTTAAATGTTGTCTGAAAAGCCATTAGACACGCCTATTGCCTTTATAGCTGCTTGCAGCTCTAGTTATTAGGACCCGAGTAGCGTCCGCTGCAAGGACCCTCTTGTTTTTCTCCAGATTATAATTATTATTAGGGCTTGAGCAGTGTCCGCTGCGAGGACCCTCTTGTTTTCTCCAGATTATTATTATTAGGGCCCGAGCAGCTATCGCTGTGAGGACCCTCTTGTTTTTCTCCAGATTCTTATTAATAGTAGTACTAGTTTTATTTACTCTTCATGAACTTTTTTGAGGGTCCAAACATGCACAAAAAGTCACCAAATTTTGCACAGTTGTTGGGCCTGGCGAAAAATTTTCTATTATAGTGTTTCCTAAAACAATGCAAAAAAAATGGCTCTGCAGTGCCACCTAAGATTGAAAAAGTGCAGCCAGTTCAGGACTTGCAAACACCCATTTGGTCTAGAGCTACAAAATTTATGGCATATGTAGGTCAGGACCTACAATTAAGCCAGTACGAGCCATATTCTCAGATGTAAAGAAAAAGATTTAATGAATTTTTGAATGTGCAATTTTGGCCAGTGATTGGACGTTTGCAGGTCCTGAACTGCTCCTTTCTTCTAAACTGTTGACCTGATCAACTTCAAATTTGCTGTCGTCCATTATCAGATGTAGGAGCACAATTTGGCAATCTTTCCTAAAGATCCATCAACTTAAATGATGGGGGTGGGGCTTCAAAATGTGTTTCATATTTCCTTCGCCACGAGTAACAAAAACCTTAATAACTCAGTTGTACAAGCTTCAAAAAATCGGAAACTTTACAGAGAGATGAAGTCTCATGACCTTAACATCTCTGTACTAAAAATATCCAAATAACTTAAACTTAAAAATGTCAGTTTTTTTACACTTTCAACTACTGTATACCGGACGCCTTTTAACATCATCACTTGTGAGAGTTCCCTATTGCCAGAGGTTTGATGCGGAGAAGGCCTTCGACAGGGTTGAGTGGGGCTTCTTGTACAGGGTGTTGGCCAAATTTGGACTGGGCGGGGCTTTTCTGAACTGGGTTAATCATCTCTCCTCTTCACCAAGAGCTTCAGTTCAGTCAAATTACTTGTTTTCTCCTTATATCGAGGCATGAGTCTCCTTTGTTATTTATTTTGATGATGGAATCTTTGGCCCTTTGGTTACGTTCAGAGTCAATCTTTAAAGGCATATGTGCCTACCTGGCATAAAGCCGGTCTGGTCTTTGCCAACAATACAAGACAGCCTGCAGACGAGTGGCATGAATATTTGAAAGAATCTTAAAATCAACATTCACAAGAGAAATAGGCCGGTAACTGCTACAAGTCAAGGGGTCTTTGTCCTTCTTAAGAAGCAATGAAATGGTGTCCTCCGACAGGGTATCCGAAAGACGTCCAAGGGAAAAGGTTTCATTATATATGTCTCTCATAATGGGACAGAGCGAAGGTGAAAAATAATATACTTATAATAATAATATATTATATTAAATAATCTACTTATAATACTCAACAGTTAAGCTGTCTGGTCCAGGGGCCTTGCCACTCTGGAGTGAGCCAAAAGCCTCCCGAACCTCTACCAGTGTAATGGGGACACCCAGAACTTCTCCTTAGCGTTATCCATTTGAAGAAAATCAATTTTGTCGAGTATGACATCGGGAGAGGGTGGAGCATCTCAAGTGTAAAAAGCGGGCTAGAACTCTGCAAAGGTATGATTTATCTCACGTGGATCAGTTAAGGTAACCCCCAAAGCAGACTTTATCTTTGAAATCACTCTAGCCCTGGCCTGATGTGAAAGCAGGTTCCCTGCTTCTTTGTCACCAGATTCATAGAAACTTTGTCTGGACCTCAAAATCCATTTGTAAAGTAACCCGCTGTTTATAGAGAGAACGATCAGGGTTGGTTGCATACCCTTCGTCAACCTCTTCGTCATGATCGGGCATGGCGGTGTGTGGAGGTGTAAGAAAGTGGACTCAAAATGCAGAAGATTGGATTGGCTCAAAAGTAAATGTTTAATAATAAAAATAAGGCAGGAACAACAATGGCAAAAACTGGACAAAGTAGCAAAAGAATGAGAAATAAAAACAAACTCAGGGGGGGACAGCAACCGTGAGACAGGGAAATACAAGGCGCAAGGAAGAATATCAGTGAGGCAACGTGCAAAACGGCAAGAACAAACAATGACCGGACAACTGGTTAGACACGGACAGGGACTTTAAAAGGCGCGAAATCAATTAACACAACGCAAGACACTTGGAAGGAAGATGAGAGGCGGGGGAACACGGAGATGACATGAGAAACAGGCAGGTGGATGGGATTAACTAATGAGACACGGAGAGCAAACTTAACATGAACTAAGAACCTGAACCAAAACCACACGACCCGAGAAAAACAACAAACCCAACCAAACATGACAAAACCCCCCTGTACGTGTTGCAACGGCCGCAAAGCGGCCGTACACGTTAAAACAAGTCATGAACCCAGGCTTGGCAAAGGTGTTGAGGATCTGAGTGAAAGAGGAGTAGCAATTGGAAAGTCCAAACCACAAACCACAGAGGTATATTCAGACTGGAGCAAGAATACCACAAACAAAATGCTTGCAGATGTGTAGACGTGGCAGCACAGAGGTATAAAAAGGAGGGAACACTGCAAAGAGGAACACACAGATGGACAGACGCAGAGCACAGAAAAGACATTTTGCCATCCAGAAGAAGCTGGCTGCAAAAAGACCAAGATTGGAGGACAACGAAGAGGAAGGAGAGCAAGAGGCAGAACAGTGAGTACTAACATGAGCGAAAGCAAATTTCTGATAGAAACGGCAGAGAAGGACTCTGGGGATGACAGGAGCAAAGCAAACTGTGGAGGGTTGACAGATGATTCGGGATTCTGCTGCTGGGCTTGGGACTCGAAAGCCTGCTGTAACTGCTGGGCTTGGGACTGGGAAAGCTGCTGCAGCGGCTGGCTCTTGGGACTCGAAATGCTGCTGCAGCGGCTGGCTATTGGGCCTCGGAAAGCTGCTGCAGTGGCTGGACATGGGACTCTGAGGGCTGCAGTCGCCGCTCGGCCTGAGACTCATGCCGCGTTCAGATGGAGCACGAAGAGCGGATGGTTTTATAGTCAATGGAGTTTGCGCGATGGGCGTGAGGATGTGTCGGGTGACGCGATTGAGTGTCGCGCAGCGTCGCAGCGTGTAATTACGTGTGACGCGAGAGGTTAAAACATTTGGGAATGTTCAACGGCTCACATAGGGGGCAGGAATGAATCATGGCGGCTCGGAGGGCGTCTGCAGCAGTTCGGCCAGTGGCTTGGAGTGCATCTACAGCGGCTCAGCCAACAGCTCGAAGGGCGTCTGCAGAGGCTCAGCCAACGGCTCAGAGGGTGTCTGCAGCGATTCGGCCTGTGGCTCAGCCTGCAACTCGGAGGGAAGGGTACAGTGCCCCAACCCACATCTTTTTAAGTTAAGTTTGCAACTTCCTTATTGAGCATATGAGTGTCTTGGATAAAACATACATCAGCTTTAAGTTGACAGAAAGGAGCCATTACTCGTCCCAGTTTTGTAGCAGTCCCCATCCCCTTCACATTCCACAAAATGAATCTACGTGCATTTTAGGTCATGCCTTAGCGAGAGGTCTTGTTAGATTGACTCTGATGGACATGGTCGGGATTCTGGGCGCAAAAGTTGTGATGAAAATGAGCACTGAAAAAGAAACAGAGGGAAAAAAACACACACACACACACACACACACACGCACAGTTCCAAACATTCCAAACAATAAACACCTTTGACCAAATGAAAACATCCCAAATATCAAATACTTTGCATATAATACACAATACAAACCACAGATTCCCACCCGAGTGCAAAACTTGATGAAGGCAATTTCACCCCCCCAAAAAACAAATACAATCACAGTAAAGAAATATATTAAGAATAAAGAAATATAAAACAGACATAATACAGATATCAAAATAATAATAAAAACTGAAAAAAAAAATCTCTACCATTGAAAATAACGCTAGAGCTGCAAGCAGCTATAAAGGGGCCTCGAAGACTTGTGCACGTTGAGGTATGAACAGGTCGGGGTATGAACAAGTAAGCGGATGAAAATGTTTGAGTGTACACAGGTTGGGGTAAGTTTTATCACATTTCATCAGCAGGCTCAATAAAGTACTGTATATAGAAAACGCAAAAATGTTGTATTATTTTGTTCTACAAAGTGCTGTTAGCACAAAGATGAAAAATGAGTTCATAGATGACTACAGTACAGGACTCTTATCAAATATGTGAAATTTAGAGGTGGGATTCTGTGGTTTAAGTAACAGTAGCTTTTATTCTTGCTGTTGTATAACATTGCGCTGCTGGATAGGCCACACTCATTATCGAAACAACGTACTATTTGGTGGAGGGCAATAGGCGTCTAATGGCTTTTCAGACAACATTCAAGCGATATCACTTCAAGGGGCTCAGCAGAGTACATAAAAACGTTAAGGAATTGCTATATTTTTTTGCTGCCAGGAGGCTTGTAGGTGTAATTCACATTGGATTCCCATCCCATCTATGAAATTTTGAAAAGATCAGATCATCTTGGTCCAATTACAGCAACTTCTACCGTTTTGGTGAGACATCGGACTTTGAGGTGGCATACAGGCCAAGCCCTTTATTGAAATGTCATAAAAGTGGAGAACCTTCATTTTCCAATGTCTCAAAGCTTTTCTGTTAATTTACTCAAACAGGCATTGCACAGTACATGAAAGTGTAGAAAATAAGATTTTTGTCCGCCACTAGGTAGCGCTGTAAATGATTTGGAAGTTTATCACATAGCTATATTAAGGGCATGACTTTTAAAGTCATTACAAAGCTTCAGATGGTTTGAAGCTGTTGCAGCTGAGTTATTAAGGAGTTTGTCACTCTTGGAGAAGGAAATATTCAACATAATTTGAAGCTCCACCCACATCTTACATTACATGGGATCTTCACGATTTTTGGGATATTTGTACCGCTAAGTCTGATAATGGTCCATGCCAGCGTAGAAGTTAATCGGGTGAACCGTTTAAGAAAAGAAGGCATGAGTTTGAGACCAGGCAAAGTATAAGAACAGGGCGAAGTCGCACATTAAAAAAATTCATAATTATTTTTCTGTACATCTTAACACATAACTCCCATGACTTTTGTAGGTCTTACAGTTCTACAAATGCCTAAAAAGTTTCGTAACTTTAGGTCATACCATCAGGATTGACTGTAATCTTTGGACAGACATTTTTTGTTGCCACGAGGTGGCGCTAGCACTAAATTGGAATATATGTTTGTTGATGTCTTTAAGAATGGACTCTCATCCAATGTGTGAAATTGTGAGAAGATCAGATCATCTGGGTCAAATTACAGCAGCTTTGACTGGTCCAATAAATCTTCAGAACGAAAATGGACGTGGAGGCTGCGCCCATCATCAAAATATCGTAAAATTTGGTGGAGGTCAGCAGGCGTGTCTATCAGACCTAATTTCAGTGATATTACTTTGACGGGCTCAGTTTAGCACGTAAAAACGTTAAAACAGGCTATATTTTTGGCTGCCACTAGGTGGCGCTCGCACTACGACAAAAAATACGTTGATGGGTGGTTCCGCATTAGATTCCCATAAAATATATGAAATTTCGAATAGATAAGACCATCTGAGTCAAATACAGCAACTTTGTTCGTTTTGGCGAAACGTTGGACTGACATATTTGGTTACCATTTGGTAACCCTATGAGTAATCCAAAAATGTATTACACAGATGTGTTGAGGGCATGAGTCTTGATATTTCTGTAAAGTTTCAGATTTTTTTAAGCTTGTACAGCTGAGTTAAGGTTAATTTTGATCAATTGTGCCTCCAAGTCTGATAATACACCACAGCAAATTTGATGTCAGTTGGGTAAAGTGTTAAGGAGAAACAAGGAGCAGTTCAGGACCTACAAAAGTCCAAAAATGCTCATTCAAAAATTTATAACTCTTCTTCTGTACATCTGAGCATATGGCTCGCGCTAACTTTTTTGAAGGTCTTGATGTCCTACATATGCCCGAAAATTTTTGTAGCTCTAGGTCAAACGGCGGTCGCTACTTGGGCCCTAATAAATGAAAACTCCACACACATTAAAAAACACATTAACACAATCTATTAAAACTATCAGTCGCTGTCGGAGCGAGCCCTTTCCCAATTCCAAACAAATGTTTTGTGACTGGAAGCCACCAAAAAGTACATTAAGGACCATCTGGACCAGCTTTGGAGCGTCTGGAAAAATTCTATCCAGGAGAGAGTCCAGATAACAGTTTGTCTTGGGAGCTTCAATCCATCCTGAGACTCAATGAAAGAGGGTAAGATAGCGTCTGTTCCACTGTCATCGGATTAGCCGCGGCGGTGAGGCTGAGAAGTATGCGGCGTTCCAATGCCCTCAGACGCAAGAAAAGCCCAGTGATGTATTAAACATCAATAAATGCACAAATAATAGTAAATGTTTAAAAAAAAAAAAAAAATGTTTACACATTTCCACTCACTGTCATTTCAGGGACATCGACAAGGCGGACCACCTGATGCAGGACAAAACAGAGCCATGCAGGAGTTGGCCCAAGAAATCGCCGATGCCAACTCAAAGCTTGTCGGTTTTGTAGAAGATCTGGACGAGGTGGGAAGTGCCACGTCCGCCCATTTGAATTTCAGGCAACGCGCTTTGGAAGATTTGCGAGTCCAGGCACACAATGCGTCTTGAAAGTGACAAGTGCAACTTGTCCCATAAGACCTCATTTTTTAATTCCCCGTAGTAGGATTCTTTTATGGCCAGTGTTTATATCCGTGAGTTGATGTGTCCTGTTTGGGCTAAAAAAATTCAGCGCATTTTTTAACAATATAAAATTCTCTCGCGGGCCAGATTCAGCACTCTTTTAAGAGTAGGAGCTAAAAAATTCTATTCCTGAGTATCATGGACCAATACAACTATGGTAAATATTCATATAAGTTTAAAACAATAACTTTAAAATTTTCTTTTTAACTTCTTCAGTGCCATGGACGAGAATTCTCGTTTTTTAAAAATAAAAAACATTATAAAATCCTGGTCTTTTTTTTTTTATGGAGAGGAGCTGTCACCCTTGACTAATGCTAATATAAGCCAATTGAGTACTGTAGTGATAATTGTGACCATTGGATAACACAGCTATTATCTATATGCAGTTCAAAGTAAGGGATGGAAGTCAATCTTTCATATGAAGGCACCCATATTTACATAGACATAGCACACAATTTTCTGTTGGTCTTGAAACATATGTTAAAATGCTAAAAATTCTGGCCCTCTAGGGTAGGGATGGGCAAACATTTTGGCTCGGGGACCACACTGACGTTTAAAATTTGACAGCTGGGCTGGGTCAGCAACAAGATATAATATTGATATAAAAAAAAAAAACGGCATTTGTGAACAGTAAATATCAAACAAAAACATAACTAAAGTATGAATGTAATAACATATACTTTTGATTGGGAACAGTGTTGTTGATCCCCCATTTTAGCAAATGCATCAAAGTCTAGAGAGGTAATCCTGTTGTAGATATGCTCAGAACAGATCTGAGGTGTTCATCACTCATAACACTCATAACTCCCAAAGCCAATTTGTGTCATTCAGCTCTGGAAAATGTTCACTTTGTCAGTATTCATAAGTAGCACCAAAATTGAAATAAACTCCTGTTTGCACTCTGACATGTTGACAAACTTAACCAGCGGACATTAGAATGGTACAGCACTTTGTGGTACTTTGTGTGATCAGCATTAGTTTCTTTGAGAAAAAGAATAAACTGGTGACGTCAAAGTCCTCTCGCTCGAATAAAATTAATAGGTTTAGCAACGTGGGCAACCTGACACACAATTTTATACAGTGTTCCTGATGAATTATGCAGTGTAGGAACATTACCTCTTGAGCATCCAGACGATTTTCCTGTCAGGTGATCCATCTGTGGTAGCATACTCCAAGGTAACTTGTTCCTCTGTATGACCATTGATACGCTGTTCAATAACTCTTCTCCCTGTGTTTTTCCTTTCAGGGATTCCATATCCAAAAAAGGTTTCCATTGTCCAGAAATGAGCAGTGTCTTTTATATTATTCATTGCTTTTGTCCAGTGCCAAAGAATATAATGAAAATTATACCGTTTATTCTTTAGCTAGAAGTGATCATCAAGTGTTCATCAATTACTTCAATAAGTTACTGACCTGCTTGATAAATTTTCATTTTCAAATTTGTTCTTGCTCTCAGGACATAAAATACTTGTGGTCTCTTCCATGTCATTTTCAATTTTGTTCTTGCTCTCAGGACATAAAATACTTGTGGTCTCTTCCATGCTCTCTTTAAGAAACACCTCTTTGGGCAAAGTCATGCTGGCTTTTGCTTGTGTGAATGGAAGTAAATAACATGTCTTCATGTTTGCTTCTTGGATGGTAGTTGCTCGCATAAAGGTGGTCTTCGTCCTAGCTACCAACCTGTTAGTGGTAGCCGTACGTTATTGTTGAATAGTTGTGTGAAGGTGGAACCTTCACACGTTATTCCTGTCGGCCATTTTCTTTATTGTGTGAAGGTGGAACCTTCACACATATGTTATTGTGCTCGGCCATTTCCTTTATTGTGTGAAGGTGGAAACTTCACACATATGTTATTGTGCTCGGCCATTTTCTTTATTATTATTATTAAGTGAAGGTGGAACCTTCACACATATGTTATTCCTGTCGGCCATTTTCTTTATTATTGTGTGAAGGTCCACCTTCACACATATGTTATTCCTGTCGGCCATTTTCTTTATTATTGTGTGAAGGTGAAAACTTCACTCTCATGTTTTTCTCCACCTTTATTATTGTGTGAAGGAGAAACCTTCACACTTATGTTTTTTTTATTATTGTGTGAAGGAGAAATCTTCACACTTATGTTTTTCTCCACCTTTATTATTATTATTTTTTTTATTGTTCCGACCATTTTTTAAGGTTCGTTTTAACTTTTTCCCAGTTCATTTATTTCATTCCGTTCAAACTTCATATCATTCCACATATTCATGTTTAGTGCGGGTCTATTTTTCAAGTTTCAACTTTTCATCGTTTTCCTACAATTTAAGTTTTTGTACCGTAAAAACGGCCTAATGTTAAGTGATTGGAGCGTTCTTCCTACTTCCTTTTAAAGCGTTCACGGTTTCGTCATTTCCCGTGTCTCCGTGGCTCAGACGTTCTGTTGACGTATTTCCACTACATGTTCGTGCGTTCGATCCCCGCTATGTCTTTTCACACATTCAGTGTTTTTTTCAGTTAATTCAGTATTTTCTTTTGGTTTCAACTCCTTCCCAGTTCATCCAATTCATGCCGTTCAAACTTCATATCATTCCACATATTCATGTGAAGTGCTTTTGTATTTTTCAAGGTTCAACTATTCATCGTTTTCCTACAATTCACGTTTTTTATACTATTCATATTTAAAGAATTTAGCCTTTTCAAACTGTTCTTACTTTCATTTCATCTTACTTTTCATTCCACAGTTGAACTTTTTTCAGTTTTTTAACTTTGTATTATTCGTAGTTCTTCACAGATTCACGTTCAAACATACTTCATTCTCTTTATATAAAGCTTTCACAGTGTGGGTTGACATCGCACCCCCGTGGCCCAGTGGTAGAGTTGTCATCTTCAACATGTCCGTGTCCCGGTTCGGGCAAATCGCGTTTCACGTTTACAGTTGTTTTTTCTCTTCTGCTTTTACTTCGGATCATCCACACTTTTTTTTTTTATAATTCAAACATTCGTTTTTTTTTCAGTTTTCCACTTTGTGTTTTTCATATTTTTCACACATTCACATCATTCCACAGTTCAACTTTTTTCAGTTTCTCAACTTTGTATTCATATTTCTTCACAGGTTCACACCATTCAATCGTTCCACATCATTTCACTTTTCAACTCCCAAACCTTCAACGGTTTCACCTTCACACGCAATTTCTTCAGGAATTGCACATTTTCTAGTTATTATTAATTTTATTCCGCCCGCGTTTCGGCATGCATCTTCTCCTTCCCAGTTCATCCAATTCACGCCGCTCCAATTCCATCTTATTCCAATTATTTGTGTGATGACCGCATGTTTTTATATTTTTCAAATTATTGATCGTTTACCCACAATTCCCTGTTTTCCACGTTCCACAATTCCCTGTTTCCAAAAGTCCCATTGACTTAACATTGGGTGAGTTTACAATTCATATTTAGAGCTTTCACATTTCATATTTTCAGTATTTGACTCATTCATCTTGTCTTAGGGATCAGTCCCATTATTCCAGTAATAAATACATTTCAATATTTTCCCATAATTCCATATTTTTCAATCTTTAAATATTCATATTTCATTCCCAATGGGAGATTAAACATTTCACATTTTAACCTTTCATATTCATAACATTTAACTCATACATTTCGCCTTATGGCTCATTGCCACCATTGTAACAGTTAATAATTTTTAATATTTTCCCATAATTCCATATTTTTCATGTATAACAATTCATAATTCATTCCCAGTTGCGGATTTAACATTTTTTAGTTGAAGCTTCTCCACTTCACACTCACAATAATCAGTTAATACATTCCACAATTTAAATACTGCTCATATTCACACCTTCCAGTAATTCATAACCATTTTCATATTTTTACCCATAATTCCTCATTCCCATTTTCCTCACCAAAACTTTGTAACCTTCTATCTTGGCCATTCCAGCTCCAATTCCCACCGTTCCAACTTTGATGGATTCCCCCAAATCCCGGCATTCCAAAGGGGTAGCTTCCCAGAATTTAAAATTTTACCCACAATTCCTCATTCTGTAGTCACAAAGAATCCATTCATTTTCTATGGGGTCATTCATTATGTGAGCATGTGACCTTCTTGGATTACTGTTCAGGTACACGTTGTACTCTATTTACCATGGCACCCCCACGCAGCGGCCATCTTGGATGAACTCTGACCTACACCAAATACTACAGCTCCCATACACCCCTGTAAGGCGGCCATTTTGGACATTTGACAAGCTCTCGCCGCAGCTCATTCACTTTGAATGGGAAAAAGTGGAAAAAAGTGGGAAAAAAAAGTTTTTTTGGGAAACCCTCACGTGGAAATGAGCGGAACCACCTAACTCACGGACCATCGTTGTGGATTTTTAATGATAACGCCGCGGCGATCCGACATTCCGATAAGCGAATAGAGCCGATTTTCCGAAGTTCGATAATGGCCGCCTGCTTAACCTGTATAATATAAACTATTTTAGATTACCTCTTGCGTTTTCTCCATTTGCGTCAGCACTATACTGGTTGTTCCAACTTTAGGTGTTTCCCTTAATTGAGTAGATTGCCAAGAACAAGCTCGCATGAAAAATTTCAATTTATTTCCCATTTTTTTTACCCATAATTCCTCAGTTAATTGTTCATGCCTAAACTTTGTAACCTTCTGTCTTCGCCATTCTTCATCCGACTTTCGCCGTTCCAACTTTAATCGATTCCCCACATTCCCGCCATTCCATTCGTGTATCCATTTTCCTCTTCCCAGAATTCAAAATTTTCTCACAATTCCACACACTGTCCCTTTAATGAACCAATTCATTTTCAATGAGGTCATTCATTGTGTGGGCGTTTGGCCTTCGTGGACTACTGGTTAGGAAGCCAAAGTACTCCGTTTCCCATGGGGTCGTCAGGTGGCCATCTTGGACACGTGACTACATACAATGAGACTCCATTTCCCATCAACCCTCAGGGGCGGCCATCTTGGATATCTGATCAGACATCTCATGAGCGCTCAGCCCAACTTCCACCCAGGATGGCAGCCTTCTTGGTTAACTCAGAACAATAAAAACAACACTCTCCTAATGTTGAACATCCAAACTATTAAATATAATCCTTCAAAATTCAGAATTTGAACTTTAAGTGTAATTTTTTCTCACTTTTTGAAATTTTGTGATATTTTACAAAATTCAAAAAATTGTTGTTTTTTTCACTTTAATGACTACAGGTGTTTGTCCAATTCAGGCCGATTCAGCGTTTAACCGTTCATCTTGACCCTGCCTATGACCTCAGAGTGTCATTTACCCATAATGCATCTGTTTTGCATAAGTAATAGCCCCCTAAAACTCGCGAAAAATCCAATATTTTATGTTTCCTCTTGTGATATCTCATTTAGCGTCTGACCTATACTTATCGTTCCAACTTTAGGTGTTTCCCATTATGGGTAAGAATGCCAAGAACACCCTTGCATGAAAAATGTTCAATTTTTTCCATTTTTATACCCATAATTCCTCAGTTAATTGTTCTTGCCAAACCTTTGAAACCTTCTGTCTTTGCCATTCTTCATCCGATTTTGACCATTTAAACTCGAATTGATTCCATTCATTTACCTCCTACCAGAATTCAAAATTTTCCCAGAATTCCACATACTGTACCTTTAATACACCAATTCATTTTCAATGAGGTCATTCGTCGTGTGGGCGTTTGGCCTTCGTGGACTACTGTTTAGGTAGACAAAGTACTCCATTTTCCATGGGGTCGTCAGGTGGCCATCTTGGACACTTGCCCACATACACTGAGACTCCATCTCCCATCAACCCTCAGGGGCGGCCATCTTGGATATCTGATCAGACATCTCATTCAGTTTTTCCCTTCTGTTTTTGCCAGTCTTCATCCGATTCCCACCGTTTCAACTTTAATCGATTCCCCCGATGCTCGCCATTTCATTTTTTACACACAATTCAAAAATTACCCTTAATTCCTTTTTTTCAGTTTTTCTCTTCTATCTATGCCATTCTTCATCCGATTCTGACCATTCCAACTTTAATCAATTCCCCCGAGACCCGCCACTCCATTTATACCCACAATTCAAAAATTACCCATAATTCCACTTTTTCAGTTTTTCCCTTCTAACTCTGCCATTCTTCATCCGATTGCGACCGTTCCAAGTTTAATCGGTTCATCTAATTCCCGCCTTTCCATGGTGTTATCCATTTTCCTCTTCCCAGAATTAAAAAATTACCCACAATTCCACTTTTTCAGTTTATCACTTCTATCTTTGCCTTTCTTCATCCGATTCTGACCGTTCCAATTTTAATCCATTTCCCCGATGCCCGCCATTCCAATTTTACCCACAATTCAAAAGTTACCCACAATTCCACTTTTTCAGTCTTTACCTTCTATCTTTGCCATTCTTCATCTGATTCCGACCGTTCCAACTTCAACTGATTCCCCCAATTCCCACCATTCTGTGGTGGTAACCATTTTCCTCTTCCCAAAATTCAAAATTTACCCACAATTCCACTACTTCAGTTTTTCACTTCTTTCTTTGCCATTCAACAACTTTTCCTTCAGAGGTTACACCTTCACACGCAATTTCTTCAGAAATTGCAAATATTCTAGTTATTAATTTTATTCTGCCGTTTTTCGCTAAATTTCTTATCTTTCCCAGTTTATCCGATTCACGCCGTTCCAATTTCATCTTATTCCACTTATTCCCATTCGGGGCGCATGTATTTTTATAATTCCAATTATTCATAGATTTCCCACAATTCCCTGTTTTCCACGCCAAAAAACCCATAGACTTACATTGGGTGATTTTTCATTTCATTTTTACATCTTTCACAATTCATATTTTCAAAATTTAACTCATTCAGCTTGCCTTAGGGATCATTCCCATCATTCCAGTAATTCATAGTTTCCAATAAATTCCCATAATTTCATATTTTTCCCACCTTGAATAATTCATAATTCATTTCCAATGGGAGGGCTTCCCATTCACTCTCAAGGGGAGATTAAACATTTCACATTTTGAGCTTTCCTATGTCATATTCATAACATTTATCTCATACAATTCGCCTTATGGCTCATTCCCACCATTGTAACAGTTAATAATTTTTAATATTTTCGCATAGTTCCATATTTATCATGTATAACAATTCATAATTCATTCCCAGTGGCGGATTTAACTTTTTTTGTTTGAAGCTTCGCCACTTCACACTTAATCAGTTAATACATTTCACATTCTCAATACTAATCATATTCACACCTTCCAGTAATTCATAACTATTTTCATATTTTTACTCATAATTCCTCATTCCCATTTTCCTCGACAAAACTTTGTAACATTCTATCTTAACCATTCCTGCTCCGATTCCCACCGTTCCAACTTTAATGGATTCCTCCAAATCCCGGCATTCCAAAGGGGTAGCTTTCCAGGACTTAAAATTTTACCCACAATTCCTCATTCTGTAGTCACAAAGAATCTATTCATTTTCTATGGGGTCATTCATTATGTGATTATGTGACCTTCATGGACTACTGTTCAGGTACACGTTGTACTCTATTTACCATGGTACCCCCAACCAGCGGCCATCTTGGATGAACTCTGACCTACACCAAATACTACAGCTCCCATAAACCCCTGTAAGGCGGCCATCTTGGACATTTGACAAGCTCTCGCCCCAGCCCATTCACTTTGTATGGGGAAAAGTGGGAAAAAAAATTTTGGGGGGAAACCCTCACGTGGAAATGAGCAGAACAAACTAACTCATGGACCATCGTTGTGGATTTTTAATGATAACACCGCGACGATCCGACATTCCAACAAGCGAATAGAGCCGATTTTCCGAAGTTCGATAATGGCTGCCCACTTAACCTGTATAATATCAGCTATTTTAGATTACCTTTTGCGTTTTCTCCATTTGCGTTAGACCAATACTGGTTGTTCCAACTTTAGGTGTTTCCCGTAATTGGGTAGATTGCCAAGAACACCCTCGCACCAAAAATTTCAAGTTTTTTCCCATTTTTTACCCATAACTCCTCAGTTAATTGTTCGTGCCTAAACTTTGTAACCTTCTGTCTTCGCCATTCTTCATTTGATTCCTACCGTTCCAACTTTAATTGATTTCCCCAAGTCCCGCCATTCCATGGTGGTATCCATTTTCTTCTTCCCAGAAATCAAAATTTACCCACAATTCCACTTTTAGTTTTTCCCTTATATCCTTGCCATTTTTCATCCGATTCCGACTGTTCCAACTTTAATCGATTTCCCCAAGTCCAGCCATTCCATGGTGGTATCCATTTTCTTCTTCCCAGAATTCAAAATTTACCCACAATTCTACTTTTTCAGTTTTTCCCTTATATCCTTGCCATTCTTCATCCAATTCTGACTGTTCCAACTTTAATTGATACCCCTAATTCCCGCCATTCCACATCATTCAACACCTCTCCCTTCAGGTGTTTCAACTTCACACGCAATTTCTTCAGGAATTGCACATATTCTAGTTAATATTATTTTACTTCTGCCTGTTTTTCGACGAGTTTCAGCTCATTCCCAGTTTATCCGATTCACACCAAAAAGGGTTAGGGATAGGGAAAACCACTCACCAGTGACGGAACCGGGAAAACAACGACGAGGCGGACGACGAGGGAGGGAAAGCGACTCACCTGCGACGAGAAAGGAGGAGGAGGACTTCGACGCGTCCGACGGGTAAGGAAACCACTCGCCGTTGACAAAACCAGGAAAACAACAGCGACGGGAACGACGGGGGAGGGAAACTGGCTCACCTGCGGCAAGATGGAAGGGACGACGACAACACGGTGAACAGGTAAGCAACCGCCCGCCTGCGACACAACCCGGAAAACAACAGCGACGCGGATGACTGGGGAGAGAAACAGGCTCACCTGCGACGAGATGGAAGAAGCGACGGAGACCGCGACGACGCTCGACGACGGTCACCGGCTCAACTGCGACGGAACGGGAGGACGACGACGACGACAACGGGGCTGACGGGCAGGAAAACCGCCCACCTTCAACGGAACCGGGAAAACGACGGCGGAGAGGACGACGGGGAAGGAACAACGACTCACCTGCGACGGGATGGAAGGACGACGACAACGCGGCTGACGGGACGACGGCAACGCGGAGAACGGAACAAAAGTCAAGACAACCACTCACCTGCGACGGGACCGGGAAACGGCGATGCGGGTGACGCGGACGACGGGGATGGGAAACCGATTCACCTGCGACGAGATGGAAGGACGACGATGACAACGCGGCTAACAGGTAGGGAACCGCTCACCCGTGACAAAACCCGGAAAACGACGGCAACGCGGACGAGGAGGGAGGGAAACAGGCTCAACTGCGACGAGACAGAAGGAACGATGGCGACCACAACAACGCGGCTAACGGGTAAGGAAGCACTCACCCGTGACAAAAAACCTCAAAACCAACGCGACGCGGACGGTGAGAGAGGGACGCCGGCTCAACTGCGACGGAAAGGGAGGAGGAAGACGACAACAACCGGGCTAGCGGGCAGGAAAACCGCCCGCCTGCAACGGAACCGGGTAAACGACGGCGACGAGGACAACGGGGAAGGAACACCGACTCACCTGCGACGGGATGGCAGGACGACAACGAGGACGACGCGGCTAACAGGTGACAAGACCCCCCCACCTGCGGCAAATCCCGGAAAACAACGGCGACGCGGACGACGAGGAGGGAAACTGACTCACCTGCGACGAGATGGAAGGACGACCACGACGACGCGGCCAACGGAACAAAAGGTGGGAAAACCGCTCACCTGCGGCTGAACGGGGAAAACAACGGCGGCGTGGACGACGAGGGAGGGGAGCCAACTCACCTGCGACGAGGTGGAAGGACGACGACGACGAGAACGCGGCTAACGAGTAAGGAACCGCTCGCCTGCGACAAAACTTGGAAAACGAGGGCAACGCGGATGACGGGAGGGAACCGACTCACCTGCGACGAAACGGGAAGTGCGATGACGATGACGCGGCTAAAAGGCAACGGAACGCATTACAAAAAGAGAGGGGCTCGCTCGCCGGCATCGAGCTGCGGGGAACGGCGGACGTGGGGTGCCCTTCGAGGCAAATGGTGGTCGACGGAGAGTCCCGATGCGATCCCCGGAAGAGGAGAGTGCATAACGAGGTCCTTGACTGGGCCTCGGGTCTTTTCTAACACAAAACCTAACCCCTAACCGAAGGAGGCGCACGCATAGTTAACCTTGCTGGTGAGTATGGCCGTAACCGCTCGGCAATCGGTACAATTCTCAATAACAAGGAAGCTATGAAAGCAAGCAAGTGTTCTAAGGGCAAGACTTTCCTTGTCAGGGGACGGACCTCGGTCGAAAACAAAATGGAGAGGTTTCTTCTGTTATGGATTAAAGAGAATGAAATCGCCAGTGATATGTTCTCGTTTAAGAAAAGTTCTCATTTAAGAATAAAATAAAATAAATTCTGCGGGTTCGTCTCTGCTCCCCTCCGCCTCCACCCACCACCAGCTCAAGTCACGGCGCCCCAAAGGTAAATGTCATTTTTCCTTTGTATTGTTATTAAATGTTATTAAATGCATAGCTCTGGAAATCTGACTTTTACCTAGATTTCTTTTGGAATAAATTGAAATTTCAAGTGTATTGTTATGATATAAGAGGCTTCACTTTAATTCGATGTCCGGGCATATCCCTTTATAAAAATCTTCTTGCTCAGAAAAAGAGAGAGCACAGTAGTTACTCGTAACAATGTGCAGGTTCAGGACGAAGAAGGCATAGCTGAGACTGTGAAATACACCAGTGACAATGTTTCCAACTTTGTATTACTATATTAAAACGATTGTTTTAAACAAATTTGGGCCTTTGAAACAGGTTTTGATTTTTGGTTTTATTCTATAGTTTAGTATTGCATTGTAAAATAAAAATAAATAAATAAATAAAGCTGGCTACTTCACGGATTTCACTTTGTGCGTGTTATTTTTGGAACGTTACCCGCGCGATAAACGAGGGATTACTGTACATCCATTGTTAAGCATCTTTGAGTGTCCAGAAAAGAGCTATATAAACTTGATGTCAAATTATTATCCCTTCTATCACCTTGTTAGCAGGGATCAAGCCCAAATGAATTGTGAATTCTGCCCTTCTTTCTCTGAAAAGATTACCAATAAAAACTTGCACAATCAGTACCAATTTGGATTGTCTCTATATTCAGTTTAGGAAGTGGACAAAGATCAGGATCTTCGGTCACTGTATTTTCTAAGACTCTACCTTGATACTCCTTGGATCACTAGGCATAGACAAAAATGCATCATTTTCCCCTTGGCGCAATATTTGATTTGCCCAAATTGTAGTTATGATGTCCTCCCCTCCATCTTCAGTGCATGCTGATTTACATGGAAGGAAGGATCGGTCGTACTCGGTCCGTTTCAGCCTTGGTCTCCTCCTCGTCCTGTAAAAGCCTGTAAAAGATACAGCTGGGATATCTAATCAAAAATGTATTCATTCACAAAATTATCCAGTTACTATGACTTATCCCTGTAGAAGTAAATTTGCTGAATTATACGCTTCAAGAATACTCTTAGCCTTAAGTAACATATACAAGTGGACTAAACTATGAAAATGATTTCTAAAAATGATATTTGAAGTACATAGTATTGTATAACACCCAAAAATAATCTATCAACGCAATATCAAATGATAATATTTAAATCAAGTGTTTGACTACATCTGAGATCGATTATTCAATATCATGATAACAATGCAGGGCAGCGTAGTGGCAGACTGGTTAGCACATCCGCACATTCAGAGGTCATTAGAGTTTGCATGTTCTCCGGTTTCCTCCCACATTCGTGGGAGTTGTGCTCTATGGTCACAAAAATACACATGATGTGCTTTCCATGAAAAAGCCTTCACTTTTCAAACCAGCACACTGCACTGTTTTTCACTAAATTCTTTATGACCTAAGTCAAGGATGTCCAAACCCGGTTCTTGTTCTCTATCCTGCATGTCTTCCTCGTTATTTTTTCTGACACACCTGATTCAAATGATCAGTTCATCAGCAGAAGCCTGATAACGATCCTGATCAGAATCAGCTTTGGAGGGGAAAGTAACCTAGAAAATATCCGGACAGCAACCCTCAAGGACAGAGTTTGGAAACGTCTTCACATCTACTGGAAAGTTCTTCACAATGAGCATACAACTATTTTTATCACATACTACGTGTTCCAATATGGATGTAAAAGGATTATGAATTCCACAAAAGACATTTAGTTGTTCCCTTTTAATAAAATAAGTTTAAACAGAATTTGGTGTTAGGTGTGAGTGGTCTTTTTTATTATTATTATTATTCATTGATCACATCACAGCTTTTTAAAGTGTACCTTACAAGAATAGGTGACATGAAAAACAAAATTACCTGAGTGCAAAGTGCTTGTCTACCGAGACGCAAGGAAGGTAACATCAAGAACGACACTCCTTCTGGTCCTTGGCTTCTGCTGCAAAAACCTCAGTATAACAGCAACAGCCTTGATATTGCCAAATTGTATAACATATATATGACATTTTGTTTTCATATCTCATGGAGACACAGACAAAACCTAGAAAATGAAAGTTACTCACGCATCCGTCGGACAAGGAAATAATGTCACTCATCTAACCACTGGTAGAATTCTATGTTTGTATCAGTCAGTCGTTTTACAAATAATATATTTGGTACACTTATGCCTAAAGTGTTTTCATTCTTTCTTAGGTTAAATCCAGTTGCGAGGGTAGGGAACAAAAAGAATGGAATCATTAACATCAAGAAGCATAAGTAGGTGTACTTAAAACATTCCAACTGTTTGTCACCATTACTTATCATTCCTTGTTTGCTTCTAGTTTCCTTTTCTGGTAAAATTTCTGTGAAATATACTCTCTTCACATTGTTCATTCTTAATAAAATAGTGCAGCCACTGTGAAACAGTAGTACAAACTAGTACAAATTCTTATTTAGTTCACATGACCTTTTCCTACAGATGGTTCCAGGGCTTCAATTGGGATGGACTGAGGCTCCACAAACTCCTGTCTCCTCTGAAGAGAGAGGTAACACCTTTTGTAAAGGCACGTTCCTGCAGACAGAGCAGGAAAAACATTTCACAGAAATGCAACGTTCCCAGAACTTTAAATGTGACATTCCACCAAAACTGTGAGCATTATATTACAGTTACTGATGGGCGCCTCAGTGAACTTCCATCATATGCCAGCAGCGGACTGGAATGTTGTCATTGCCACAGTGGCAAGGCCCCTTGAAGAGGAAAATGACATGCACATCCAGTTGGAGAGGAGCAAGCAGAATGATTTGGGCCCAATACCCACATTACACCCTATCGTCGTCATTGAAGTCTACACATAGTAGAAGTGCATGAAGTGTCTGAGAGCACAGAATGTCAGCATGGAAAAATTGCAGGGACAGTGCACATTTACGTGAACAAAAAATGTCTGCATCTATTATTCTTTTAGAAGTTTTGCTGCTTAAAATTAAATTTAAAATTGCAGTAATTAAAGTAGTTAAGTTGAAACTTGGGCTCTGGCAGCTCCACGCCTGGATTTGCGATACACTAACTGCGGGCTTCTGTGTATGCAAAATGTTGTTTAGTACATTCAGTACACTTAGAAGTGGGGTGTTACTTTAAAACTTGAAAGATTTTAAAATCGATATTTAAAAGTGTGCCTGAGTTGCTCAGAAGGAATATTTGATTCATCTAAAAAAAAAAATAATCCTGCATCCAAATGTGTTTTTGGTCTCGTTGGTTGCATTAAAATAAGATTATAACAGCTTGAGATAATTACTTGTCGAGACAACGTGCGCACAGCAATACTTGCCAGTAATGGGCAAGCAGTACACGTAATTTTCTTGGTGACATTGTCACCAATCTGAATCTCACAATTTTGCAGAGTCCATACCGATGGCTTGAAGGACCGTTAGTCACATTACATCATGTTATTTACAGTGCTAGTAGCTGCTAGTGCTGCTAGCAAGAAGCTCAGCACTTTTGAAAACACTAATGAAAACAGGCGGCTCGTGAGGCAGTGATTAGCACGCCTGCCTCACAGTTAAAGTACCCCATTTTGAATCCAGCTGGCACCGGCCTTCCTGTGTGGAGTTTTCATGTTCTCCCCGAGCCCGTATGGGTTCTCTTCAAGCTCTATGGCTTCCTCCCACACACCAAAAACATGCATGGCCGGTGAATTGGACACACTAAATTATCCTTAGGTGTGATTAGGTGCATAAATGTTCATTAGTCTCGATGTGCCCTGTAATTGGCTGCAAACCACCTCAGGGTGTCTGAGGGAAGTCTGGGCTTCCCTGCTCAAGCTGCTGCCCCCGCGATCAAACCCCTGATAAAGCAGTAGCTAATGGATGGATGGACAGTTCAGGATGTCCCCCCGTCTACTGTCGAAAGTCAGCTGGGATAGGCACCAGTATGGCTGCAGGCTTAATTTGGCAATGTTGCAAAGTCAGTTGTCTATCGGCCAGCGAAAACAGGAGTCCATCAGTGATGACTGAGGGACCTTCTGTTGGTACCTAACCCTAACCCTAACCCTGATTGCACTAAATAGGATAAATTAGGAATTCAGATATGAATGCTCTTAGTGAACTGATTTTCCATTTTTTTTCTACAGTTGGATGGCCCAATGGATCACTGCCATTTTTACAACTTTCCTCCTGACAGTGAAATGACCCCTGAGGAGACTTCCAACTGGGATAGGGACTTCTGATTTTTCAAGCAAAATGTGTCTTAGGCCAATATGGTAAATGTGTTTTAACCCTTGTGCCAACTGCTCCAGATTGTCGGGATTTTGTTAAAAATATCTCTGCTGAGAATGACCTCATTACAGGCAACACACACACACACACACACACACACACAGTGGGCCCCCGTGTTACGAACTTAATCGGTTCAGCGGCTATGGGTCATGATTCTTAGTGTCTTTGCAAAGTTTCAGATGTTTTGAAGCTGTTACAGCTGAGTTATTAAGGATTTTAGAAGAAATCTTTAAATCCCGACTAAAAACACATTTTCACTCAAAAGCATTTAGTTAATTGGGCCTGTCTGCAGCTTTCTTCCCTTTTTTTTTGCCCCCTACTTCCGGCTCGGAGAGGGGGCTAGCTACATGGTGAAGGTTGACTTGACCACCCCGATTTTGGCCCTGCGCTGATCGACCATCGCGGGTTAAGAGATCGACCGGCTGCGGTCCACTTAGTTAGACTGTGGGAAGGTTCCTGCCCAATGGCTTTGCCTGCTGTCGAGTCATCATTGCACTACTGTATATAGCACAATATGTTTTCTGTAATCTATATTGTTTACCTGTACTTGTCTGTAATGTGTATCTTTTTGTCTGTATTTGGTACATGCAGCATCCACTTTAACCTGTGGGCCTGAAGGGAGCCCCCTTCCCACCTGTGGTCCCTTCTGGAGGTTTCTGATTTTCCCCTAATTGGGGTTTTTGAGTTTTTCCTTCCCCTTCTGGGAGCTTTGACAGGGGATGCTGTTGTGTACCTTACACTGAAAAGATGTGTCTGTATGACTGAAGTGTTGACATGACCTCTTTTCATCTGTGAAGCCCTCTGAGACTTTGGTGATTTAGGGCTGTACAAATAAAATTTGATTGATTGATTTTGTCACTCTTTGCAAAGGAAATATTAATTATGTGAAGCTCCGCCCCCATCTTAAATGTCATGGGATCTTCACAATTTTTGGTATGTTTTTGCCCCTTAGTGTGATAAGGGTCCATGCCAAATTTGAAGTTAATCGGGTGAACCCTTTAAGAGAAGAAGGCACTCGTTTGAGACCAGCAAATGTGCAAGAATGGGGCAAAATTGCACAGTAAAAAAATTCATAACTATTTTTCTGTCGTCTATCTTTCTATCGTAGCACATGACTCAGAGTTTTTGTACGTCTTACAGTCCTACATATGCCTAAAAAGTTTCGTAGCTGTCGGTAAAAACCAAACAGGATTGACTGTAATCTTTTGACTCTGACATTTTTTTTCTGCCACTAGGTGGCGCTAGCACTAAACTGGAAAATGTTTGTCGATGTCTTCGGGAATGAACTCTCATCCAATGTAAGATATTGTGAGATCAGATCAGATCATCTGGGTCAAATTACAGCAGCATTTACTGATCTGATAAATCAGAATGAGAATGGACGTCGAAGCCACGCCCATGATCAGAAATGAGTAAAATTTGGTGGTCAGCAGGCCTGTCTAGAGGTTTTTCAGACTTAATTTCTGCGATATTACTTCAACGGGCTCAGTAAGCACACACAAATGTGAAAAAAATGCTATATTTTTTGCTGCCACTAGGTGGCGCTCGCACTACGACGAAAAATACGTTAGTAGGTGTGTTTCGTATTGGACACCCATCAAACATAGTGGGCCTCCGTGTTACGAACTTAATCCATTCAGCGGCTAGGCTCGTAACTCGAATTGGCCGTATGACGGGCAATCCAAACCTATGTTAATTAGTGAATGCGTGCAAAAACCTTAGGCAAAAACATCATGACTTTATACACATATTAAAAATTAGTAACATAATCTACTGTACAGTTAAATAAAATAACATAAATATAAAAAGGAAAAATGACATTTACCTTTGGGGCGCGTGACTTGAGCTGGTGGTGGGTGGAGGCGGAGCAGAGACGAACCCGCAGAATTTTTTTTTTTTCTTAAACAAGAACTTTTCTTAAACGAGAACATATCCTTAATCACAATCCTTAATAGAAGAAGCCTCCATTTTGTTGTTGACCGAGGTCCATCCCCTGGCAAGGAAAGTCTTGCCCTTAGACTTGCTTGTTTTAATAGCTTCCTTGTTATTGAGAATTGTACCGATTGCCAAGCAGTTACGGCCATACTCACCAGCAAGGTTAACTATGCGTGCGCCTCCTTCATATTTTTTTATTATCTCCTGCTTTGTTTCTAT